>NC_136893.1:3913594-4032871 GCF_949152265.1 Phoxinus phoxinus
TTATTGTAATATTATGCCTTTTACAAAGTCTTGATTTAGTTTTTAGGCTCAGCTAGAATAGGTTTTCATGCTTGAACGTTCACTTTTTAGTTTTGTTTTTCATATATTTGACTATGAGCACTTTTACACGGATTCCGTTTATTTATTTTTTTCGGTTACATTTTTTTGGACTCCATTTTAATGGTTAAATTAAAATATTTAATAATCAAAAAGCATGTCTAATTAATTGAAACCATGAAACTTGTACAATTTAACAATAATTTATTAAAAGATTTTCAAAAATGTTTAGGGCCATATGATTTTTTTTTTTTTTCATATGAAATCCCCCCCCTGGATTATTTTGGAATCCAGATGTTTTCTGGATTCCATTTTAATGGTTTGATAATTTTATAATCAAAAAAACATGTCTCATTAATTTAAACTATGAAACTTGGACAACTTAACAATAATTTATTAAAAGATTTTCAAAAATGTTTAGGGTCATATATATATATATTTTTTCATATGATTCTTTTTTTCCATTTTTTTTTTCAAATTCACATTTTTTCCATATTTTTTTTCAATGGAATCCAGATATTTTCTGGATTCCATTTTAATGGTTTGATTAAATTTCAATAATCAAAAAGCATGATTAAAAAAAAAAAAATGTAAAAAAAAAAAAAAAAAGGTTAAACGAGAGTTAATTGAATAAAAAAACAACCATTTTAATTTTTTTTTTATTTATAGACTACAATGGAGGCGTTTCTGGGAGTTCAGAAACAGTGACACTGATATAGAGAATAACTTTGTAACTTTGCAGAGCTTTTTTCAAGATCAAACCGCAACATTACACTAAAGCAAGATGAAGATGTACAAAAGCACGAGAGATCCTCTTTAACTGATTTGCCAAACGCTGGTTGTGGTCTGATGTTGTGTTTGTCTCTCAGACAGTGTGCCATCGTGGCTCTAGAGGACGTGAAGTCTTACCTGAACGAGGAGGGAGGGCAGATCGCTGTGAGTTCTTCAATCTCTGGACTTTACACACGGAAACTAGGATTTCTCCATCTATTAGATCAAATGTGATATGCATTGTTTTGTGTTGCATAAATATGCAGTTGTTTCATAGTTTATAGGCATCAGATCAGTCTTGTTATTGTTAACTTCAAAAAAAACTATTTAAAAAAAAACTTTAACACTTTATTTAAAACCTTTTTATATAATGCATTCTAAAAGTATTTTAATGCATTAATTATGCCTTGTGATGCACCTTATAATGCACTAAATGTTCTTATGAATAACTGTTACCACATGCATTATACTTTAGATAGTATAATAAACGCATGACAAACGATACATTTCAGAATCTAAAGAAATATTATAATGCATTTTAACTTTGGTCACAATTAATTATGAAAATCATTATAATGTACATTATGAATACCTTTATAATGCATTATACAGAAGGGCTTTAAGTAAAGTTAACAAAAATCTATTGAAATAAAGCTAAAATAATGTAAATATTACATTAAAAACTTTATCAAATGATTAATATCTGCTACAATAGTATATAAGATGCTAAACATCATTAGATCATCATGCATCAGATAAAATGTCTCTTTCTTTTCACTTTTTTCCTCCGTCTCTTTTATTCAGATGGTGTTTTACTGATTTGTAATGGATGCATGAAGTTACATTTCGAAGGTTTTCAAGCATGAATGCATTTTGGATTAATTTGCGATCACATTTTCATCAGAAATGCTTATTTTCAAATATTTGCTGTCGTGTTTGGACTATATTATATACTTGCATCTGTACCTACCAATCAATGTCATTACAATACAATAACCATTTTCCTGTTATTATCTAATTGCAGTTGTATCATAAACGAATAGCTGTAATATTTCCATTATGATTGATGATTGATTTGTCATTGTGTGATGTGCTGGTTTGTCTCTGGCAGGTTTTTGACGCCACAAACACAACGAGAGAGCGACGGACCCTCATCCTGAGCTTCGCGCAGGAGCACGCGTATAAGGTGAATATTATCAGTCGCTCGCTGAAATATTATCAGTTGTTTGATATGTTGACATGAGACCACACAAACAAACTGTTTATAAAACTGCAGAAATTTAAAGAGTTGGTCAAATTCAAAATACTACAAATTATGTGGAGAGTGAAAAATAATTTGGTGCCAATACATATCAAAAACAAATTCATGCTAATCACAGACAGTAACAACAGAAGAAAGGCCATTTTTGTGTGCCATATTCACGCACCTCACAAAAACAAAAGTGGTTTCTTGTAATCGGGATCAGTTTATGGAACTCTTTGGACATTGTTCAAAAATCATGTAACACGATTGTTCAATACAATAAAATGTATAAAAAAAAATTACTTGGAAAATACGAAGGCAGTGAAGCATAACAACCAATGTTTGACAAATTTGAAACTGTCAATTATTTAGATGTGAAGTATTGTACCTCGACATGGACAAAAAACAACAACGGCGAGCCATCTGTCCTGTGCCAGCTCAGATTATTGAAAAAATGGGCATGAAACTATGTCTTCCTCAGGCTCCTATTCAGTATTGAATGTTATTATTTTGTTGTTGATGTGATTATTATTGTGTCTGTAATAACATCATGACGCTGGAGAACATGCAGAGATCAATAAAGCACATCGTTTGCTCTTTATAACCCTGCATATAAACGTTGAGACAGTCTTTGATATGATTATTTTTTTGCTTTTGTTTCCAGGTGTTTTTTGTCGAGTCACTCTGTGACGACCCAGAAGTCATTGCTGCCAACATACTGGTGAGTGACGATGCTGAAAATATTCATATTCATATTAATTTCATCTGCTTATCACATCTGCTGTTACATCATAAGATGTTGTTAAAGGTAGATGACATGAAATGTTGTATTATAATTATGCCGCTTTTATGCGCACGTATTAACTGAGACTATATGGAAATATTTGTATATTTAAAAAACTATATGTGTGACCCTGGACCACAAAACCAGTCACATGGGTATTTTTTTTGATTTTGAGATTTATATATCACACGAAAGCTGAATAAATAAGCTTTCCATTGATGTGTGGTTTGTTAGGATAGGACAATATTTGGTCAAGGTACAAAAATCTGGAATCTGAAGGTGCAAAAAAATGGAAACATTGAGAAAATCTCCTTTAAAGTTGTGCATTTATGTTCACGATTGTGCTGCATTCACTCACAAAAATACATGTTTTATATATTTACGGTAGGAAATTTACTAAATATCTTCATGGAACATGATCTTTACTTAATATCCTAATGATTTTTGGCATAAAAGAAAAATGTATAATTTTGACCCATACAATGTATAGTTGGCTATCGCCACAGATATACCCGTGTGTCATGTGACTGCTTTTGTAATCCAGGGTCACATTTAAAAAAAAAAAATCCAGCTCTACACTGAAAGATTATTTCAAATGATTATTATTGATTTAAAAATGAACAAATTGAAAGTAACGCCACATTCCACTATGTATGTATTTATGTAAATTATACATGAGCTATATAATCTTGATGCTGATAAAAGTTAATATCAGTGCACTGTGGGATCAGGATGTGAAGGTTTCCAGTCCGGATTATCCTGAGAGACACAGAGAGAGCGTGATGGAGGATTTCCTGAAGAGAATCGAGTGCTACAAAGTCACGTATCAGCCGCTAGATCCAGATGAACATGACAAGTAACATTACACTTTATTTTTTTGTTTATAAGTATCTTTCAATCCATTTATTAAACATAATCTAGAAGCTGATTGATCTTGAAGGAGACTTTTCCTTTGAGCAACTGCTTTATATTTTTTCTTCTTTTTTTATGAAATAAAATTGTTACATTCAAATTTACAGTAAATTGTTAAAATTTACAACTATATGATATTCAATTTCAGCATTTCATCTGTCTTTATCTTTTCTGCTGTAATGTCAGAAAGCCTCCAGCAGAGAGCAGTACAGTTTGCTGAATTCACTTTTTTGTTAATTTGTAATCATGTGGTTTTGTTTAATGATCATAATATCATAAACACCTGCTAGTAGATTAGGTTATGTTCAAATATGTGTGGCTATTCAACCTAGAATCTTTGAAAAACCTGCAAGGATTGTTTGGACAGTCAAAAGCATTTTTGTAATTCCTCAGGCATTGCTTTTGGCTTGATCGTGAGATAATCTTGCTGGAAAGATTCAAGCTCTGTGTAGTGTTGTTCACAGACAGAGCCACGGCCATTAACTCTGTCCTTGCCTTCAGACATGTTGGATTATCTTTTATTCTCTGCTGGAAAAGTGCTTAAAGTTCACCCAAAAAATTGTGTCATAATTTACTCATCCTCAAGTTGTTCCAAACCTGTATATATATATATATTTTTTATACTATGGAAGTCAATGGGTCCCTTCAACTGTGGAAAAGATTCAGGAAACTCCAAGGCACTCTCTTTAGAAAGGTTAAAAAGCCTTTATTGTTATGGCTTGGTCATTTTAAAGCTTTAAAAGACGTGTTTCGGCATACAAGCCCTTCGTCAGGGAGTCAACAATTTCCAAACAGGAAGAGACTTTCTTATGAGCTTTCAAACAACCAATCAGAAACCTGCATTTGGCAGAAGTGGGTTCAGAGTTGTAGGATTATAGGAAGACCACTAGATGTCCTCCGACGGCTGCCATATTGCGCCAGAACGCCCACCACACACCAGCTCACTGGTGGAGAGGAGACAGAGATGAAGCCAATCAGTGTATGAGGATGATTAGGAGGCCAAGATGGACAGAGGCCAAGGGGCAAATTTGGCCAGGATGCCGGGGTTACACCCGTGCTCTTTTTCGAAGGACATCCTGTGATGTTTAATGACCACAGAGAGTCAGGACCTCGGTTTAACGTCTCATCAGAAGGACGGTGCTCTTTGACAGTGTAGTGTCCACATCACTACACTGAGGCGTTACGACCCGCACAGAACACAGGGTGAGCGCCCCCTGCTGGCCTCACTAACACCTCTCCCAGCAGCAACCTGGATTTCCCAGGAGTCTCCCATCCATGTACTGACCAGGCTCAGCCCTGCTCAGCTTCAGTGGGCAACCAGTCTTGGGCTACAGGGTGATATGGCTGCTGGCGTATATATATATATATAAAATAGAACAAACAAAATAGAAATAAAGAGTGTGTTTACAGGAAAAGACTAAAATCAAGTTCCTCGTTAAGGCCTGGGTATCTCGTAGCCTGCAGTTTATCAATCCAGAAACTTTCTCTCTGGTTTACTTGTTTTTGCCTGTCCCCTTTCCTTAGTGACAGTGGGATATGGCCTGTACGGTAGACGGGTCACTCTTATGGTGTTCCTGTAGTGCCTCGCCATAGGACAGTTCATGGGTCCCTTCAACTGTTTGATTGCTCATATTCTCCAAAATATCTTCTTTTGTGTTTGGCAGAAGAAATACATTAAAGCAGGTTTAGAACAACTTGAAGGTGAGCAAATGATGACAGAATTTTCATTTTTGGGTGAACCATCACTTTAAAGCTGTGAGGCATGTATCTTTGCATGTATCTCACTTTCTAATTTTCCGAGTTTCACCTCTGTGTAACATTGATTGTTTTTCATTCGGCACATCTTGTGGACAATAATAAGACCTGTGATTATAGTAACTCTCTTTCTGTGTATATCCCTAAATCATTAGGCCACAAACCACCACAGATTTACCAGTTTCATGCAGTGTTTAACAGTGTTTCTCTGGCTGCTTCAGGGACCTGTCCTTCATCCAGGTGATTAACGTCGGCCAGCGTTTCCTGGTGAACAGAGTTCAGGATTACATCCAGAGTAAGATCGTCTACTACCTGATGAATATTCACGTTCAGAAACACTCCATCTACCTCTGCCGGCACGGCGAGAGCCAGCACAACGTCCAGCGCTGCATCGGCGGAGACTCGGAGCTCTCCTCCAGAGGAAAAGAGGTATTCCTTTCAGACACTACAGCAGAAAACAGCTCATTTAAAGCATGTGTGTTTTGTTGTGCATCAAACCTGAGAGTTATTTACAATGTGTGTGCATTTGATAATTAAAAAGCCTTAAAGGTCCTGTTCTTCTTGATCCCATTTTTTTAAACTTTAGCTAGTGTGTAATGTTGCTGTTAGAGCATAAATAATACCTGTACAATTATAAAGCTCAAAGGTCAATGCAAAGCGAGATATTTGATTTAACAGAAGTCCCCTTTCAAAGCCTACAGCGAACGGCCGGTTCGGACTACATCCTCTACTTCCTGCTTTAATGACGTCACTAGAACAGTTGTTTGACTAACCTCCGCACACAGGAATACACACAAAAGGGGGCGTGGTCTTGTTGCGCTCCTACAGAGAAGAGGAAGAGTTGTGTTTGTAGAGTTTGTGTCGCCATGTCGTCGAGACGCTGTTATTTTCATCCCGGAGTCAGATCACCTTTGTTTGGTCGAAGTGAAAATATGGATGAATCTTTTATTATTATAAATGCTGCGATATTCCATAATAAAATAATAATTGTCAATAGGCATGCACTGATATGAAAATTTGGGCTGAAACCGATAATTTTTTATACTTGAAAGCCGATAACCGATATATTGGCCGATAAATCTAAATCCAAATTTTTATATAATTTTTTGAACAGCCTGATTACAAAAACAAAAGTCTCGCCATTAAAATCCATGTTTCAAGCACACAATTATGATGATCTCATTATAATTTTATGTCGCCGATATGACAGACTTGTGTTGCACTTTACTGTATTTTCCTTTTTGAAGTGATTCCAATCATATTTCAAGTATTTCAAAACCATAATGGTGAACAGTGTGCATCTGAATTGTCTCAGCTGAAAGAAAATAATACATTATTTATCATCTTTAATATATCGGCCAAATTTTCGAATCAGGCAATCAATAACAATAACATTAAAAGTGAACGTATATCGGCCGATACCGATATGGTGACCGGTATATCGTGCATCTCTAATTGTCAATTTGGTTGACTTTAATGAACTACTCTTGATGAATAATGACAATTTTTACTTTATGGTTTTGATATTGTAATATGTTGTAGATGATTGTAAGTGCATATTTAATCTCTCTCATCTATTTGAATGAGCAGCTGGAAGTAGTAAAGCAGACATTTCAAAATGAGATTTTTGAAAGTCTGGCTTGTTGTTTATAATTGCATATTATATATTTATAATAAAACATGACTTGGGTATTTTAAAGTCGGCATGAAACAGAAGTTGTGATAGTCTTTTCTTCACTACTGTGACGTATATCCGAGTGAAACTGCTTCTCAAACAAGAACAAATGTGGGCGGGGCTTGTGGAACTGAATGGTTGGTTGTGGTTTGCGATTGTTGGATCTCATGTGAGTGACAGGTTGCCCCGCCCTCATCATCAGAGAAGAGATGTTGCTGAAACAGGGAAGTTAAAGTTAAAGATTAAATGGGATATAGTATGCCGTTTTACAAAGTCTTGATGTTGTTTTTGGCCTCTACTAGAACAGGTTTTTATGCTTGAATGTTCAAAACACATTATTTTTCCCATATTCTCCATTTTTGAAGCTCCTCTCTTCCCAGTCTGTCAGTAACGCTCTGTTTAGTTCCTGTCTCTATGAAGCCCCTCCTTCTGAAAAGCACACTGTGCTCTGATTGGTCGGCTGGATCAGTGTGTTGTAATTGGTCGAGCACTTCGAGTGTGTTTGGGAAATGTCCCGCCCCTTACCATAACTGCCAGTTTAACACACTACTAACTAACTCAAGCAGGCCCCGCCCCTTTATTCTGCGTATGAATTATTTAAATGAGGAATATTGTGACGTGTTCGTTCCCGGAAGAAACTCAAGACTACAATGGAGGCGTTTCAGGAGTTCAGAAACACTGACACTGATGTGGAGAATAACTTTGTAACTTTGCAGAGCTTTTTTCATGCTCAAACCGCAACAGTACACACTAAAGAAAGAAGAGCATGTCAGAAAGCACAATAGATCCCCTTTAAATGTGTCGATTCCCAGCATGCTCTGCTTCAGTCCTTTACCACAAACAGGTGAGAAATGTTTGGAGGCTTGTTAACGTGTTTCCCGCTCTGTGTTAGTTTTCTAAAGCCCTGCGTGGGTTCCTGGAAAACCAGAAGATCCCAGACCTGAAGGTGTGGACCAGTCAGCTCAGACGCACCATCCAGACGGCGGAGGAGTTGGGCGTCCCGTACGAGCAGTGGAAAATACTCAACGAGATCGACGCCGTGAGTTTTATTAGAGAAGTTTCATGGTTTTCAAATTAACACTGGGCTGTTGTTCATTATCTACCCTGATAAAACACTGGTGTTTTCTGTTAGCATGCAAGTCATCAATTTGATTCAGATGTATAATTTTTAACTCATTCACCACTCCAAAACTAATTCAGCTGTTTAATCCGGTGTCATGATTGCTATAAAAGTCTCATTTATCACCCCGGTTACACGCACATGGTTATTTTGAAAAACTGAGACATTTCCCTTCGTTTGTGTCCTTCGTTTACACGCAAACGCAGAAAACGATTCTTTCTAAAAACCCCGGACAGAGTGGAGATTTTGGAAAACTTAGTTTGCATGTAAACTTTTTTTTTTTTTTTTTTTTGCAATAACCAATACAGAGAACAATATAATAATACACAATACTAAACAATACACAGTACAGAGGGTTACATAAACAAGAATATTAAACTAGCTTAAATGATTTACACCATTGTAGAGTCTTACAAGCAATAGAGTTTTTAGAGTTCCTCAAAGAATTTAGATATATATCAAAATCTTTCTTAAAAATAAAAAAAGAAGGAGTTTTCTTTGAAAATTTACACTTGTGAATATAAAATTTGGCAAGAAGAAGTAGCAAGTTAAGAACAAATTTAAAATGATAAGGATCTAATTTCAGAGAGTCACCAAAAAATACAATTTTCTGGCTTATATAGAAGTTTAAGGATATATTCCTTTTAACAAAGTTTGAGAAATCAAGCCAAAATATTTTACAATACACACATTCCCAAAATAAATGAATAATTGTCTAATCAAACTGATGACAGAATGAGCACAAAGGGGAAATACTATTATTAAATTTAGCAAATGTATAATTAACTGGGTAGCAATTGTGAATAATTTTGACAGAGACTTCAACCACTTTATTAGTTAAAAAAAAATTTCGCTGAAGAGACCAGAAATCTTCCCATACTATATCATCAAATTTGTTATTCCAAAAGCTTACACAAGCAGGCAAAGATATCTGATCTCTGTTTAGAATTGAGCGAATTGTCTTGTTTGACAAGCTGCTGAGAGGACAATGATCAACAAATATATTAGTGCTGTCAAAAATAAGTGGAGAGAATAAAGGACCATTAGGGTCAGGTTTGACTAAAGGTATCACACTATCAGGAATTGCACCAAAAACAATGGCATACTCTCTTGGGGGGACTGGAAAAGAGAATTTTTGCATAAAGTGTTCATAAGAGAGCAAGACACCCCTTTCATCTAAAAGTTGACTCACTAAAAGTATTTTTTTATCAAACCAATTATCTAAAAAAAGAGATTTATTTTTATATTTAATATTTTGGTTGTTCCATATAAAATATCTATGAGGAGAAAAATTATAATTATATATTAAAGACCAGCATATTAAAGCCTGTTTATGAAAACTAGAAAGAGTTAAAGGTATTTTAGAGATGTTATAGTTGCAGCGCAATAAAAAATGCAATCCACCAACTGAATTGAAAATATGATTTGGAATAATATTCCAAGAAGAAGTAGGATTGTTCAAAAAAGATTTTATCCACTTAATCTTGAAAGAGTTATTAAGAGTGGAAAAGTCCACTAAGTCAAAGCCACCCATTGTCCGATCAGCTATCATAACACTTTTTTTAATTAAATGCTTTTTAGATTTCCAAACAAAGTTTACTATCATTTTGTCCAGCATTCTACAAATCTCCACAGGAACATCTAGAGCCATTGCAGGATAGATAACCCGAGACAACCCATCAGCTTTAGAAAGCAACACTCTACCCGTTATAGACAGATCACGCTGTAACCAAGAATTGAATTTGCGTTGAATAGAAAGAATAAGAGGTTCAAAGTTAAGTTTTGATCTTTTTTTCTGATCTTTACATATGATTATACCCAAGTATTTAACTTCGGATTTGACTGGAATGTCACAGACTTTAACATCCATGGACTGTTTAATAGCTAAGAGTTCACATTTGTGCACATTAAGAAATAACCCAGAAGCAGATGAGAAGAGATCAATTATCTTTAAGGCTACAGAAACTTGATCTTTATTATTTAAAAACAGAGTTGTGTCATCAGCCAATTGGCTTATTAATATTGATTGGTTTGTAACAGAGATACCTTTCAAATTACTATTTTGAATGTGGATGGCTAATAATTGCATAGGAAGCAGAAAAAGATATGGTGATATTGGGCAGCCTTGACGGATGCCTCTTTCAATATTAAATCTATGAGTAGTACCATGCTGTAATTTAATTGAAGCATTGGCGTTATTGTACAGAGTTTGAATTGCATTGATAAAGTTGGGGCCAAAACCAAAAATATTCAAAGATTTAAGAATAAAAGGAAACTCAACAGAATCAAAAGCTTTATAAAAATCAAGAAAAAACAAGAAACCATCGTCAGGGATCATATCCGAATAGTCTAAAATATCAAGAACAAGTCTAATGTTATTTGCAATTAGTCTGTCTTTCATGAAACCTGATTGAAAGTCATCTATTATATTATCTAAAACACATTTAATTCTTTTAGCAAAAATCATAGCTAGTATTTTGTAATCATTATTTAGCAAGCTTATAGGTCGCCAATTTTCAAGTTGAGCAGGGTCCTTTTGAGGCTTAGGGATCAAATTAATAACACCCTGAGTCATGGAGCTTGGGAGAGTTCCCTTAAGTAGGCTTTCTAAATACACTTGGAGAAGAAAAGGAGAAAGAATATTTGAGAATTTCTTATAGAACTCTGTGGTCAGACCATCATTTCCAGGAGATTTATTTAATTTCAGCTTATCGATCGCCTCAGAAACATCTTTAATTTGAATAGGAGCATCACACAGAGTTTTTCCAATATCATCAACTTTGGAGATACGGTCTGAGTCAAGAGAATTAAAAAATAAATCCAACTTTTGTTGGGCGTGTCTAGAACGATAAAGATTTTTGTAAAATTCTTCGCAATAATTAGAAATTTCTTTATGATCTTTTAAAACCACTCCATTAATGTTAAGACTATTTATAGAATTGAGATGATTACGTTGTTTCTCTAACTTAAAAAAATAATTGGAATTTCGCTCTCCCTCTTCCATCCATCTCCTTCTTGAACGAACAAAAGCACCCTTTGCTTTACCGATATACAAGTTATCTAATGAGTTTTGAAGTTCGGCCAATTCTAATTTCTGGACAAGTGATAAATTTTCAAAGGGGATGCAAGAGAGACAGACAATTCTTTTAACAATGTTAAGTTCCTCTGATTTGTATTGCTTTGCTTTTTGAGATCCAATTTTAAACAACATTAACCTAATATTGTATTTTAATAGCTCCCAATTAGAGCCAAAATTATTTTCAGCTTGTGCTTTATTAAAAAAGAAATGAATCTTAGAAATTACAGATTGACAAGTTTCCTCATCCACTAATAAAGCAGAGTTTAGTTTCCAATAAGA
Source organism: Phoxinus phoxinus (assembly GCF_949152265.1). Lineage (NCBI taxonomy): Eukaryota > Metazoa > Chordata > Actinopteri > Cypriniformes > Leuciscidae > Phoxinus > Phoxinus phoxinus. The sequence continues at coordinate 3,925,270 of NC_136893.1, forward strand.
ACTATATGTTCTTGAGTAAGATGGGTTATCAAAAGACAGAATAATAGACTTATGATCGGACAGTGGAGAAGGCAAAATTTCAACCTTAGTGACATAATCAGATAAAGAGTCAGATATTAACCAAAAGTCAATCCTAGACCTCAATGAACCAGAGCTGTTAGACCAGGTAAACTGTGAAGCATGAGGATGTTTTTCCCTCCAAATATCAGTCAGACCAAAACGGGCAATCAACTCACAGATACCTGATGAACCATTAGATATTCTAGGTGGTGATCTATCCAAAGAGCTGTTTATAGTTTGGTTGAAGTCTCCACCCAAAATAACATGCAAATTAGAATATTTAGATTTGAAATAGTCTAAATGCATTTCTATTGAATTAAACAATTTAAAGTTATTTTTTGCAGTGTTAAATCCATAAATGTTACCCAGGACAAAGATACAATCATTTAAGGTAACTAATAAAAAAAGAAAATGACCTTCAGGATCAGAAATTGTCTCTATTATTTTACCCTTAAACTTGTGCTTTAAAGTTAAGACTCCTGCTGAAAGATTAGAACCATATGAAGAAAACAACTCATCACCCCATTGTGATTTCCAAAACTTAAAATCGCTAGAATTTGCATGAGACTCTTGTATAAAACAAAAATCAGTGTTAAGAGATTTAGCATACAGAAAAATAGCTTTACGTTTGACATCATTACGTAACCCTCTTGTGTTAATTGAACAAACAGAAAGATTAGGAAACATTAGAACAATATGACACCTGAACTGTAACAAGTGAGCCAGTCCATGGCATGCTTTAAATGAGAAAACAATTACCTGTAAATATAAACAAGGTTGGGGTCATTCAAAAAAAATAAAAAATAAAAAATAAAATAAAATAAATAATAATAATTATAAATAACATAATAATTCTGCAGAAGAACCTCAAAGTAACTTTTTCTAATAGTCTATTACCCTTTCAGTAAGCATTTTGAAGAACTGTTACTGACGTCAGAAACATGACAATAAAAGGCAGACCAGTACCACTAGCAACTAAATCAAATTCAAATCATTCAACAACCTCCATGTCTTGCAAAAGAAGTTCTTTACCATCAATGTACGCCTTTGGACCAACGAAGTAAGCGCGGTGTCCTTGCTGACGGGCTCTCTCAACAAGTGGCCAAAGTTTGTTACGTTGCACACGATCCTCGGGGGACAGGTCTTCTGCGAAACGCAAGTGGTGCGTAGCAAGATAAGGAGAGTTCTTTGCGGCTTTCCAGAGAGCATCCCGAAAATAACGCATTGTGAACTGAAGAATAATTCCGCGAGGTTGTTTTTTTTTCCCAGAGGGCAGAGTGTCGTCGCTCCTCACTTTTCCCAAACGGTGTACCACATCAATTAACTCGTGAGATTTACCAGCAAAAGTTGGGACAACAGCCTCGCATATATCCAAAACTTTCTGTCTGACATTTTCTCCTGGTTGTTCAGGTAGACCGTGCCGCAGATTCCATCTCCTCTTGTATCTGGAGAGATCCTGTACTTTACTCTCCAAATCACAGATTCGTCTTTCGGCATTTGTCACCCGCTTATCAACTCGCTCCACATTACCTTTTACATCTTTAATTTCTTCTGCCAGAAATTCGACTGATACCTTCACTTCTTCGATGCCTTTGTCTAGGATATCAGCTCTTTCATTAATGACGGACTTGAGAGATGTTATTATCATCATGGCTAAAGGGGAATGCAGATCTTCATCACCATCATCATCATTCCTGCCTTTTTGGTGCGATGGTTCTTTTATCGGAGTTTCAGGTAGAGGCGCGCGCGCGACTGCACCAGAGCACGAGTCGAAGTCCACAGTAACACTTGCACCGAGATCTAAAGATGCATCCATCGGCTTAGACTTGCGCTTTTTATCCTTTGTCATAGTCCAAAAAAAATTTCCAACAGTGCGAGCACGCAACTCTGACGAACAAAGTGAAGGTGACGAGAAGGTTCAAATGTTAGATAGGCCTAATTCACGATAACGAACATCCCAAAAGCAGAAAAAAATAAAATAAAATAAGTAAACAGACCCCTAAATGATCAAAAAGTGCTTTCAAGTAAAAAAACTTAAAATTACATGTTTAAAGACAATTATTCACGGACTGATTCACTCACGCTGTCAACTTCACGCCGCCATTTCAAGGCTCGCTTTCTTGTTTGCATGTAAACTGAGAAAACGTACTCGGTTACTTACGTAACCTCGGTTCTCTCTAGAAGAGGGAACGAGTACTGCGTACTGAAAGTACGCACCGGGTAAAGTCTCTTTGCTCGAGATATTGAAGCCAAAATTTATCCTTAAATTTCCATATCTTGTAAACGCAGTGCAGCAGCAGTCAGACCTAGAGCGGGCAATCTAGCGCGCTCATTGGCTGCTCCGCGGCAACTGCTGCAGCCTACCACTGAGCCCCTGGCGTGACGTCACGCCCAATGAGGGCGCTCCGCGCCCTCACGCGGCCAAGCCCGCCAAAATGGGAGTGGCTTAGCGTATATAAGGGGCAGTTCAGGCTGCTAACACTCGATTTTGATCGCTGAAGCGAAATGAGCTCGAAGCGCGACACGGCAGGGAACGCAGTACTCGTTCCCTCTTCTAGAGAGAACCGAGGTTACGTAAGTAACCGAGTACGTTCTCTTACGAGAGGTTCTCTCGTACTGCGTACTGAAAGTACGCACCGGGAACCCCTTGTAAACGCCGTGTGCGCTTAAGCAGTCACTATATGAATCCCAGGGGGGAACGCCCCGGGGGACATGGATAAGTGAAATTTAGGTGGCCAACAGAGTGGGCTCGCACCTGTACATAAGCACTATATGAGGGGATATACATACAGAGCGGCACTGCCGGTCTTATATTTGAACACATCTACCCTTGTAGCGCAGTTCACAAGTGAGTCGCTAGGACTTTTTTTTTTTTTTTTTTTTTTCAGACTGAAAGGAGTCTAGCCTGCAAGGCGGGGACTTCTAGGTTGTAGAACCTAACAAATGTAGACGGGGAGGCCCAGCCTGCCGCCGTACAAATGTCATGAATAGAAATCCCGCTGGACCAAGCCCACGACGAGGCCATGCCTCTGGTGGAATGAGCCCTTACGCCCAAGGGGCATTGCAGGTCTTTTGACGCGTAAGCCGCAGCAATAGCGTCCACTATCCATCTGGATAGGCTGTGTTTCGAGGCGGCGAGACCTTTGGTGCGCCCACCGAACGAAACAAAAAGCTGCTCCGAGCGCCTGAAGGCGGCGGAGCGCGTGACGTAAATTCTCAGTGCTCTGACAGGACAAAGGAGGTTCGTATCGACCTCGTTGTCTGATGCCGGCAAAGCTGAGAGCGAAATGATCTGTGCTCTGAACGGGGTACCGATCGCTTTGGGGACATAACCATGTCTCGGTTTAAGGATGACTTTAGAGTCATTAGGTCCAAACTCGAGGCACGTAGCACTCACAGAGAGCGCGTGCAAGTCACCCACACGTTTAACTGACGCAAGAGCGATCAGAAACACGGTTTTGAGCGCGAGGTACTTCAAATCCACAGAGTGAAGCGGTTTGAAGGGATGTGCTTTCAGGGCCTCTAGGACCAGGGAAAGATCCCAGAAAGGAACCGAGGGGGGCCGTGGGGGATTCATCCTCCTGGCTCCTCTAAGGAAGCGGATGATGAGCTCATTCCTTCCTATCGCCTGGCCGAGCGTCGACTCGGCGAACGCTGCGATGGCCGCGACATATACTTTGAGCGTGGAGGGGGACCTGCCCCTTTCCAACATCTCTTGAAGGAAGCAAAGCACCCACGAGACTCCGCACGTTTGAGGCTGTAAGCCCTTGTCCGTGCACCATTTAGTAAACACCGACCATTTAGACGCATAAAGCCGCCTGGTAGAGGGGGCTCTAGATTGCGTGATCGTGTTCACGACCCCTTCTGGCAAAACAACGGGTACCCATTGATTATCCATGCATGCAGAGACCATAGCTCTGGATGAGGATGCCAAATCGATCCGCCGGCTTGGGAAAGGAGGTCTTTCCTCACCGGGATCGGCCATGGGGCTGAGTCTGACAGCCGCACCAACTCCGAGAACCATGTCTGGTTCTCCCATCGGGGGGCTATGAGGAGCACCGAGTGACGCATTTCCCTGATTCTCTTGATTACTTGTGGTAACAATGAGACCGGAGGGAACGCGTATAACGGGCATCTGGGCCATGTCTGGGCCAGAGCGTCCTCGTTCTTTGAAAAGAACCTTAGGCAATGGGCGTTGTCTGTCGACGCGAATAGGTCGACTTCCGCCTTGCCGAAGCGGTGCCACAATAACTGGACTGACTGAGGGTGCAGGGACCATTCCCCGAGGGGAACGTTGTTCCTGGACAGTCTGTCCGGTCCGTCGTTCAGGCGTCCTGGCACATGCGTGGCTCTGAGCGAGCGCACGTGGTGCTGAGCCCAGACGAGGAGGCGTTCCGCCAGATCGCAGAGTGGCCTGGATCTGACACCGCCCTGGCGGTTCACGTACGACACCACAGACATGTTGTCCGTTCGAACCAGTACGTGGTGGCCCCGCAGAAAAGGGAGGAAGTGTTAGGCTACATAGTGTACTCGACCGCTATCATCTCCAGACAGTTTATATGGAGGAGCTTCTCCGTGTCTGACCATAGGCCAAAGACCGGTCTGCCCTCGAATATCCCGCCCCAACCAAGGTTGGAAGCGTCCGTCGAGATAACTTTTCGGTACGAGACAGTTCCCATCACAACTCCCCGCTGATACCAGTCGGTCACTAGCCAGGGCTGCAGAGCTGAAACACAGCTCTGAGTCACTCTGATTCGGTAACCGCCGGAAGCCCAGGCTCGGTGGTGTACACGAGCGTTGAGCCATCGTTTGCAGGGGGCGCATACGCAATAGACCTAGCCGGAGCACTGCTGCGGCTGAGGCCATAAAGCCCAGCAATCTCTGAAACGTTTTCAGGGGAAACACTTTGTCTTTCTGGAAAGATGCGGCCAAACGCTGAACACGGCGCGCGCGCTGTGTTGACAAGCGAGCCGTCATTGCCACCGAGTCGAGCTGTATTCCTAGAAAGGAAGCTGACTGACGGGGCAGCAGTGAGCTCTTGGTCCAATTGACCGTGAGACCCAGGTTTTCCAGATGACTGAGTAGCACAGCTCTGTGAGACACGAGTTCCGCCTCTGATTGTGCTAAAATCAGCCAATCGTCCAGATAGTTCAATATTCGCATCCCCTGACGCCTCAGGGGAGCGAGCGCCGCGTCCATGCACTTCGTAAATGTACGGGGTGCTAAAGACAGGCCGAACGGCAGGACGGTGTACTGATATACCTGACCGTCGAAGGCGAATCTCAAGAATGGCCTGTGACGGGGTATGATCTGAATCTGAAAGTACGCGTCTTTCAGATCGAGAGAAATGAACCAGTCCCTCGGGCGATTTTGCGCGAGGATTTGTCTGGTCGTGATCATTTTGAACGGTCTTTTCATAAGAGCTTTGTTCAAATGTCTCAGATCTAATATAGGTCTGAGCGCTCCGTCCTTCTTGGGCACGAGAAAATAACGGCTGTAAAAGCCTGACTCGCTCATAGAAGGATGTATCGGCTCTATTGCCCCCTTGCATAACAGTTTTGCTATTTCTGCATGAAGTAGGAGTGCTACTTCTGGGTTCACGCTCGTCACGGTACGGGCTCGGAAGCGCGGGGGACGGCGAGCGAACTGCAGTGTATAGCCCTGTCTTACAACATTCAGCACCCATTCTGACACGCCCGGGATCGCTTCCCATGCTTTCGCACGCATAGCTAGGGGCAGAATGGTCTCCGTGTTCTGAGCGCCGCACTGCGCGGGCTCAAGAAACTGAAACGGAGGTATCAGCGCGGCGCGCGCGCCCTCGTTGGCTGAGTAATGCTGCTCGCTGACGGCAGCATCCTGCTGTTTCACATTCAGTAACTCGGTCGCTAGGGACGGAGAACAATTTGTGGCGCGAACAGCGGTGCGCGTGAGCGGTGTTGGGGGTACAGTGTTTGTTAGTAAGCGTGAGCGCTCACAGGGCTCACATTCACAACACAGCCGGTTATACAATGGTATCCGCTTTCCGATCGCCGCACTGCGCGGGGTCGAGAGACTGTAGCGGAGGTATCAGCGAGGCGCGCGCGCGCGCTCTCGATGTCTGAATAAGGTGGCTCGCTGACAGCGGCAGCCGGCTGCATTACACCTAATGACTCGATCGCTTTGGACGGAGAACATTATGTGGCGAGAACAGCGGGGCGCGTGAGCGGCGCCGGGGTTACAGTGTTTATCAGTAAGTGTGAGTGCTCGTGAGCGCTCACATGGCTTACGCTGACAACACAGCCGGTTATACAATGGTATCCGCATTCCGATCGCCGCACTGCGCGGGGGTCGAGAAACTGTAGCGGAGGTATCAGCGAGGCGCGCGCGCTCTCGATGTCTGTATAGGGCGGCCGGCTGTTTCACATTCAATGACTCGGCCGCTTTGGACGGAGAACATTTTGTGGCGCGAACAGCAAAGCGCGTGAGCGGCGTTAGCTTACAGTGTGTATCATTAAGTGTGAGTGCTCGTAAGCAGTCACAGGGCTTACGTTCACAACACGGCCGGTAAACAAAGGTCTCCGCGTTCCGATCGCCGCACTGCGTGGGGTCGAGAAACTGTAGCGGAGGTATCAGCGAGGCGCGCGCGCTCTCGATGTCTGTATAGGGCGGCCGGCTGCATTACACACCCAATGATTCGATCGCTTTGTACGGAATCATTCTGTGGCGCGAACGGCGGGGCGCGTGAGCGGCGCCGGGGCTGCAGCATTATCAGTGAGTGTGAGTGCTCGTGAACGGTCACAGGGCTTACGTTCACAACACGACTGTTAACGCTTTCGTCCCCTGGAATAACTGTGTAACAGAGCGGGTAGTGAGTAGGTGTGGGCACTGTAACGTGGGCACATATCCTACGTCTAACACTCGAGCGGCGCGTGCCCGCTTATGTGAGTGGGCTCTGTGACAGTGAGGGACACCGGGGGGGATCGTGCTTATGTGTAGGGTGAACACAGTGGCGTGGGCACATCTTCTACACTTGAAAACACCGTCGGCGTGAGCCGGAAAAACAGACATTACACTCTTTATGAGATTTATCTGGGTCGCCGTGGAAACGGCGTCTGTGTGCAGGCGAGCGGGTTAAGCAACTGGCTCGTTGGCTGCGGTATACACTACTGCAGTAGCCTTAGCTAAGGGGACTGGCAGAGCGGGTAACGTTAGGTTTGATGGCGGTCCGGCCGCGGCGGGACTCGCGCATCTTCTCCTCCGTGCGGCTGCTAGGAGGACTTCGCGGCTCAGGTTTCAACGCGATCTTGGGCCGGGGTCCCCGGGGGGGAGGCGGCTTGTGGCGGCTGTCAGAGCGCGATCTGTCGTCGCTGCGAAGAAGGTCCGTTGCAGGCCTTAGCGGGAGGGCAGACCTTGAGCGCCATCTCGCGGATGGCGGGCAGAAGTGCGCTGCGACCGCTTCTTCACTGGGGGAATTTGTATCCCAAAGCAGCCATCATCGATGGTTCTCCGTCCACCTCATCCCCTGAGGCGACAGCAGTGAGGGCCGAGGCCGGCAGCTGCGTGTCGGGGGGTGGGAGGGGGTCTCTGGGGGCGGCACTTCTGTTGCGCGGCCCGCCGAAGACAGCCGGAGTGACATCTTCAGCGTCGAACGCTGCAAGTCGAGCCCGCAGGGTCGACATTGGCAGTTCCTCGCAGTGAACGCAGCCTCTCGAAGACAGAGCGAGGGCTGCGTGGTCCTGTCCCAGGCGGCGAGCGCATAAGATGGCGGCCTCCGTCGCTGAGCGGGAAAAACGAGGCATTTTGAAACAAACACCTCGTGCTCTTTTAGACACGTGCGTTGCAGCGGCGAACGCACGGAGAGGAAAATACATTATATCATAGACATAAAAAGGATATGACGCCGGATAGCGTAGCTGGCACGGACGGCTGAAGGTGGCGAAGACGGCCGGCTTCCTCAGGCGCTGTCCTAAGCTGGCTGGTCGCTGGATTCGACGGCGGCGGCTTCTCTCAGAGGTCAGCGTTGCATAGAGCGTCGCTGAAGAGATTAAAAATCGAGTGTTAGCAGCCTGAACTGCCCCTTATATACGCTAAGCCACTCCCATTTTGGCGGGCTTGGCCGCGTGAGGGCGCGGAGCGCCCTCATTGGGCGTGACGTCACGCCAGGGGCTCAGTGGTAGGCTGCAGCAGTTGCCGCGGAGCAGCCAATGAGCGCGCTAGATTGCCCGCTCTAGGTCTGACTGCTGCTGCACTGCGTTTACAAGATATGGAAATTTAAGGATAAATTTTGGCTTCAATATCTCGAGCAAAGAGACTTTACCCGGTGCGTACTTTCAGTACGCAGTACGAGAGAACCTCTCGTAAGAGAACTGAGTTTTAGGCAGCCGACGTCACAGTATGAGACTATTTTCGGGGTTCTGATTGGCTAACGTGGGCTTGAGCTTCTCGTTACACTGCCACCCACAGGTTTGGCATGGTCTAGACGGCATATACACGGGTTCATGTAAACGAACACTTTTCTGAAAACTGACAGGTGTGCACGATGTTATTTTTGAAAACGGAGAGGGGTGAGCTGAGGGACTGACGGCAAATGAAGGAAAACCACTTTAAATCATAATCATAAATACAGCGCATGTTCACAATATCAGTTTAAATAAATAAAAGAATGATTTAAACTATGGTTTACATCTGATATAGACATTTAGATTAAGTATGCCATCCTCATGAATGGAGGTCAGCACTTAAATGACATGAAATCATTACTTAGAAGTTACAAAAAAATGATATTCTAATAAATATAAATATTTGTAGTGGATGTGATGCTTTTGAACACTTTTCCTCTGGCATGTTGTGTTTTAACTACAGCAAGGATTGCTTAGCGCGTGATAATAGCAGAACTCATGGCCTGAGGAAATATTTGCGCACAAATAATGATCAATAATGCCAATCTGTTTCCATTCAAAATATAAAGCAATTTAAATGACTATTCGGCCAGTGGAAAAGATTGAGAAAAACTTTCTCTGAAATGTATTTTATACTATTTGATTTATTTATTCAAAAACAAGGCAAGGATAATCTACTAAATTATTTTTAGCAACTTAATGTGACATGCATATCTCATATTTTCCTAATGTCTTGTACCGTTAAACATGTTATCAAGTGGATGAATAATCATATGCAAATGATATGCAGATGAGGATATGCATAGTAAAACTAGGCGTTGTCAGCTCCATATATGGTTACTTCGGGGTGGAGACGCATGTGAACACAATCTTCCGCTGACTGGGATTTATAAAGGGAGTTCTGCGCAGGTTCTGGCGTACGCACGGTTTTCTAAGTCTGAATATTTTTTGGCGTACGCCATTTTTGGCTTTCGGACACACGTACACTTTTAGTAAGGATCCTACGCACAGTTTTTAAAAGTGAAAACGAAATCATGTTATTGCAACAGATCTGAGTTGATGATGGAGAAATGTTTGTGCTGTTTTGTTAAATGTGTGTTTTTTCTGTATCAGGGCATTTGTGAGGAAATGACATATGAAAAGATAAAAGAAACGTACCCGGATGAATATTCTCTCAGAGACCAGGACAAGTACCACTACAGATACCCAGGAGGAGAGGTTTGTACACTGTAAACATGATTTTTGAAGATTTTACAGGAAAATACCATTTCAGTCTTTCTACTTAAAATTTCACGTTTCATTTTCTTTATTATTTGTGAAATTGACTAGCAATTTCTGAGTGAGTGAGTTTCCCCCAGTGTACCATTATGACACCATTTTTTTTTTTTGCATTACCGTTATTTGTCATTACTGGATAAGTTTTGTTTGTTTGTTTGTTTTGTTAAAATCTGATGCTGCACAAAAACTAACAATGCATCAAAACCAATGTTGTTTCTAATCTTTGACATGTCCAAGACTGTGATAAAAGGTAAAAAAAAATCCAGTCCACAATCACATTTTATATAGAAAATAAGTCATTTTGAACAATGCACAAGGGCTAAAAGAGTCTCTTTTGCTCCCCAAGGCTGAAAAAACAAAAATACAGTAACATTGTGAAATATTACAGTTTATAAGAACTGTCTTCTATGTACAGTAGGTTAATTTACTTTACAGGAGAAACTCGAAATAATTTTGATGATTATGGCTTACAGCTTATGAAAACCCCAAATTCAAAATTAGAATATTGTGAAAAGTTTTCATAAGCTGTAAGCCATAATCATCAAACTTATAACAAATAAAGGCTTGAAATATCTCATTTTGCATGTAATGAGTCTATATAATATATTAGTTTCACCTTTTAAGTTGAATTACTGAAATAAATTAACTTTTGCATGATATTGTAATTTTTCGAGTTGCACCTGTGTGTCAGGGCCGTTATTCCTGTGACCAAAGCAATAGAAAGTTCAAAAGAACAGCATTTATTTTAAATTAGAATCTTTTGTAACATTATTAATGTCTTTACTGTCACTTTTGATCAATTGAATGCCTCCTAGCTGAATAGAAGTATTCATTTATTCAACAACAACAAAAAATCTCACTGACCTCAAACGTCTAAAAGAAGTGGCGAAGAACTTTAAGCTGAAGTGTGCAGTTTGTTTTAAATCTTAGCATACTTTCTCCTGTCCCTGCTTAATATGGAGAGCCAGCTGTAAATAAGGCCTTCATGTCCCTCTTCTCTTGCCGTAGTCCTATCAGGACCTGGTGCAGCGGTTGGAGCCGGTGATCATGGAGCTGGAGAGACAAGGCAATGTTCTGGTCATCTGCCACCAGGCCGTCATGCGCTGCCTCCTCGCCTACTTCCTTGACAAGAGCGCTGGTGCGACACACACACACACACACACACACACAGATAATGAGAGACACGAGTATGTCGGTTTCTGACTGCTGGTGTTCACGCATCCACAGAAGTGATCCTGTGACAAACACTGCGGGATTACGTGGAGGAGTGAAAACCTTCCATTACGACACGTTTGACTCAATTATGTGTTTATAATCAGCAGATCTTCTCATATTTGAATGTGCTTGTATTGTACAGATGATTTGCCGTATCTGAAGTGCCCCCTCCATGCGGTCATGAAACTGACACCAGTGGCTTATGGTATGTGTTGATTTTCATTAATGTAGACCTAAAAAAATAAATAAATGTGTTTTATATAAAATATTTATATATTATTTACATTTCAAATATTTTATTTAAATAGCTTCCATATTAAAATAACTATTAAAAAAATAATAGTTAATGTTAAATAAATTATATAAGAAAAACAAATTAAAAATATGTGTGTGTGTGTGTGTTTATTTTTATTTGTGTTTATTTATTTGAATACTTTTCCATAACATTTTTTTTTATTTGTATTAAATATTTTATAAAAATTGTTTAATTGTAAAATTATAAAACATATTTATGAATATATATATATATATATATATATATATATATATATATATATATATATATATATATATATATGTATATGTATATGTGTGTGTATTTATTTTTATTTGTGTTTATTTATTTAAATACTTTTACATGCAATTAAAAATGATTATTTATTTTATTTAAATTGTATAATTAAAATAACAATTAATTAAATTTAAATGAATTACATTTTAATTGAAAAATAATAAAAAAATGCATGTTTATACATATATAATATCTCTATATATTTTTTGTATTTATATATAATATATAATATACTGTATATATTTTTTTATAGTATTTTTTATTTATTTAAGTGAGATATAAATACTGTAGCAAAACTCACTGATCATTTTCAATATTGTTTTTCTACAGGCTGTAAAGTTGACAAGTTTGACCTGAAAGTAGACGCTGTGAACACACACCGGGACAGGCCACTCGTAAGATATTATAACATTTACCAGATTTTTTGAGAGTTTGCAATTCACTGTTATTACTAACAGCCATTTACTAACACACTGTTTCTCATCTTCAGGGAAATGTATTATTATTTCGTGAACATCGTGTGGTTTTTAACCATCGTTTCATATGCAATTTTTTCTGTGGTGAATGATTCTGCATGCTTATTTTGCAGTGATATTTTTATAATCATATGCATGTATGATCGAGCGTATCCAACACAAATACAGCTTCAGTGAGCTGAGCAAGAGTAACCTCTTGAACTCTTCATGTTCACTGAAGGCTGACTGTGTGTGTTCAGTCCTCCGTTTGCTCGTAAAGCGTGGTGTGTTCCTGCAGTGTGAGTCTGCCACAGGTCTGCGGTGAGAGAGACACACAACAGCACTGAGATTCTCGCAGTATTTCTGGCTTGTTGTTGTTCTTGACGTGGTTGTGAATGAGATCAGCGTGTGATTATGGGCGGCAGTGTCCGGTACAGACGACACAGGGAGTTTCCTCAGTCTGAGCTTTCATTTGATTTGATTTTAAAGGGCCCATATCATGAAAAACGTTTGACCTCAAAGAGTTGGATGTAATATGTTCACACACTGTGACATTCTCCAATCCACCCAGAAGATTTATAGCCAAGAAGAATATCTTACTGTCTGGATATGAGGACTTTAATTCATTCATTCATTCATATTTAAATCAATAAAATCACATTTTATTTTATTTTCTTCTTATTTACATTTTAAATAATAAATAATTTTATTAATAGTTCATATTAAATAATTAAAAATATGTATGATAAATATGCATATATTTATATATTTAAATCAATGCATTATTTTATATTTGATTACATTTTCATTACTAAAATAACTTAAATTAAATAATAAAAATGTTTAAATTAAAAATTGGCATATATATATATATATATATATATATAATGTTACTTTATGATATTTTTTAATTGTTACAATTTTATTTGCTATTTATTTTTTATTTATTTATTTATTTAAAATAAGCATAAATTAAATTATGTACATAGATAGTTGTTGATAGTTGCACTTAAATCTTGATAATACAGTAAATAATCTTTGTTTTCTTCAACCCAAATATAATTTATTCATTATTTTGATTTGTCTAATATGTCCCAGACATTTTTTGTGAGACATTAATAGAAACTAAGCTTCAAAAATGTCTAATTCATAAATTGTCACGGTCATGATGTCAAAACCATTATTATGTACATTATTATACAGTATGACAGCCTACATTTACATATCAACACCTTAATTTCTCATGCAAAACTGTTAGCCAATCACAACAGATGTTAAAAAGTCTAAGAGGTACAATAGCAGAAACATCCTGCTTAATTCTAAGGATCAAATTTGGGTTTGGACTCATTATAGCCCTTTATAAACATGGCTTTCTGTCACCCACATACATAATACCGGTATCTTTGTGTGTTATCAGGGAAGCACCGCACAAGAATTGCCGCCCACTCTGCTGAGGAGAAACAGCTTTACGCCACTGTCTAGCCAGGATCAAGTCAAGCGACCTCGTCTCTTCAGCGTCGGCAACCCGCCCCGGATGACCAGCATTCCTGCCGTACCCTCCTCACGACTCCCTCAGGCGCAGGAGAACGAGGAGCTGAACGAGAGCCAGGTTCTGTTTAATTATGTTAAAAATCCTGTGATCAAAGCTGAATTTTCAGAATCATCATTACTCCAGTCTTCAGTGTCACATGATCCTTCAGAAATCAGTATAATATGTGACCCTGGACCACAAAACCAGTCACATGGGTCATTTTTCTGAAATTGAGATTTATACATCATCTGAAAGCTGAATAAATAAGCTTTCCATTGATGTATGGTTTGTTAGGATAGGACAATATTTGGTCGAGATACAACTATTGAAAATCTGGAATCTGAGGATGCAAAAATATCGAAACATTGAGAAAATCTCCTTTAAAGTTGTGCATTTATGTTCACGATTGTGCTGCATTCACTCACAAAAATACATGTTTTATATATTTACGGTAGGAAATTTACTAAATATCTTCATTGAACATGATCTTTACTTAATATCCTAATAATTTTTGGCATAAAAGAAAAATGATAATTTTGACCCATACAATGTATAGTTGGCTATTGCCACAGATATACCCGTGCGTCATGTGACTGGTTTTGTTATCCAGGGTCACATTTGATGATTTTCTGATTAAGAAAAATGTCTGATTAATATATTAGTGTTGAAAACAGTTGCTTCATATTTTTGTGAAAACCGTATTAAACTTCTGTTACGTCCAACTCGTGGCCGCATTTATAGGAAAATCAAAACGAAAGCTTGATATAATGAATAAGGTTTATTACATAATTCTAGGGGTTTCACAAAGTACAATAATACATGTTATGCGATCTGAAAAGTCCCAAAATGCAGACAGACGCTAGATCCCGTTTTAGCGTGAAAACAAGAGGCCAGGCGTAGGTGATGTCGCCTCTCCATACGCCACCACGAAACCAAAACACACATATCTCCATCCTCCTAATTTGAGTCAGGCGTTCCTCATCTCCACTGCGACCTACAAAACCAAGAGATACACAGAAAACAAAACATACCCATAACACCGCCCCTCCTAAGGCTACATCTACATTAATCCGGAGACATTTGAAAACGGCGTTTTCGTTTATAAACGCTCTCCGTAAGTTAAGCGTTTCAGAGTTGTTAAGACGGGGCTGCAACATGCAATCTTCAGGTACTTAAAGGTCCCATATTGTCAAAACTGAAATTTCCTGGCTTTTTTCAGAGGTCTAGGGGTTATGAAACTACCATATACGTTTTAAAACAGTCGATCCACAGACAAATGCACACAGCCTGCATAAAGTAGCTGTGCCTTTTCACGAGCCGTTGTGACTTCTGTATAAATCCGATGTCAGAAATACTCAGTCACCGCCCCCACCAATGGTGGGTCACTCAGAAAACAACAGGCCAATCAGAAGAGAGGCTCATGAATATTAAGTAGACAGGCCAAAATCGACCTGTTCTTGGCAGAGCTCCTGAGAAAGGAGCTGTGAAATATATATTGATATGTTTTTTTGGTACTTATACCACAAATATATATTCTTAAGGACATCAAAGCCTAAAATTAAACTTCAGAAAGGTGTACAATATGGGACCTTTAAACATCCTCAGCAACTTCCATTACAGATGAAGCTACAGCGACTGCCACAGGAGCACCAAACAACGGGAATAAAAGGGTTCGAACAAGTTAACATGGCACAACTGTATGCATCTTTTCCGCTCGGGTGTTGAAATCAAGTCATTTTGGTCGGAAACTTGACGTACCGCCGTATATGGACCTAAAAACTTTGCACAGAACGGAGAAGCCGGAAGAGGCAACAGAGCCAACACCTGATCACCTGGACAACACACACGGAACTGTGTTTCGATCAAACAACCGCTTCATCTGTTTTTATTTATTCAACAAATTATCCTTAGCCTAATATATATTGAGGATTTCTAATTATCAATATAATGATGGTAAAAACAACTTTTATTTTTTATTTCATTTTGAGGTTTTTTCCATTTATCACTAACCCATATGTCTAATGTACATATAAATATACTTCGCTATAATGTTGCATTAGATCAACGACAATAGACAATTGGGAAAGCTGCTTTTGTGAGTAATGTGCAGGTGTGTTCAGGCGTGTTGTTGGCGCAGTTTGAGGAACTGAAATAGACTGAGCCATTGACCAACTGAAACCTGGTCTAAAGTCAATGGCGCAATATTTTTTTTGTTATTTAAAGTAGTAATGTAACGTAGATTACATTGTGTATTTTGTACACATGTTCATTAACATGCTTTGTCCCTATCAAATAAAACTAAACTAAATGTGTGCCCATAGGCGGGTCCACAACGCGCGTACACTCTGCTTATTAAACATACACCCTGCTTATTATAGGGACACACAGCAGCACACAAACATGCCAAATATTTAAAATAAAAGCATTACAATGTAAAATATTATTATTGTGTGCGTAAAAATACGGTGGAATCCGGCTTGTCCCGTAGATGGTCTGCTTGCGCACTTTAACATTTGTAATTATGAAGAAATATATATATATACATACATACATTATATATATATATATATATATATATATATATATATATATATATATATATATATATTAGGGCTGTCAAAAGATTAATCACGATTAATCACATCCAAGTTAAAAGTCTGTGTTTGCATAATATATGTGTGTGTACTGTGTATAATTATTATGTATAAATAAATACACACACATCCATATATTTAAGAAATATTTGCATTTATATACTGTATATACATTTATATAATTTATATTATATTTAATATAACCAATTTTTCTTAAATATATACATGATTGTGTGTGTTTTTATATATATTAATAATTATACACAGTACACACACATATATTATGTAAACACAGACTTTTATTTTGGATGTGATTAATCGTGATTAATCTTTTGACTGACAGCCCTAATATATATATATATATATATATATATATATATATATATATATATATATATATATATATATATATATATATATATATATATATATATATATATATATATATATATATATATATATATATATATATATATATATATATACACACACACACACACACACACACACACACACACACACCACAATTACAAATAGGTAGGAATATTATATATATATATAATGTTTTCCAGTCAGAAGTGGTTGTCGAGAGTCTCTCAAGCTTTATTTATGTGTTGACTCCAACAAAGTAACCTGTGTCTTCTGTCCTACAGGAAGTACTCAACTGCTTCAGACCGGCAGACTCCATCCAAGAATGACAACACAAGCCACAAGTTGTGTGACACCCCTCACCAATTAAACCAATTCAAACGCTTTCTCCAGACATGATTCAACCGTTTCTGACGCCCACTCAAAATCAGCAGCATAAACACCGCTTTATGTAACGCACATGTGTGACATCCATCCATCCGTCCTTCTCAACCTGCATCCGTCCACAAGCGCTTGGACGTACGGTAAAACATAACAAGTACAATATTAATGTAGAGTCATTGTGTGAAATACTTAATTAATGTAAGGAAGATTCACTGGCATTGAATGGATTGACATGTATTGCATAGATTGACAGCTTTTGGAACCAATCAGAGCACAGTTGAACTGATTGAGTGGGCGTGTCTTGTGCCAGTCAAGCTGATTGGCTCTCCAGGATCAGAATTCTTAAAGACACAGTGCACTTCCTGAAACTGATAGTGAAGTGAATGTTCAAGCACTCTTTTTGTTTGTTGTCGTAGTAGCATATATTTTGTCCCGTCTTCTTAATAATGCCTTAGTTATGTGACTGATCGAGGCCAAATTGGACTGGATAATCATGTAAATATTTGTCATGATTTTAGCAGTTTGTGATGTTCTTGCTGGCGTTATTTCCTCATATAGACTCATTCTGCTTTTGATGGTTTTGATGTTGTGCAGAATGTTTTATTGCATATAATGAATGTGAAACGAGGAAGGGTTTGTGAAATTTATGTTCCGCTGGGTTTTTCCTCCCATTAAGCTTTCTATAATTTGGAAAGGAAAAGCAGATTGTTTTAGTTGTCCTAATTGATATCCAAGGAAAGCTTGTATACTAGTTAATTCAGTCTTGAACAAATGTGTCCTTTCATAAGCACAGAATCAGTTAATAGTTATCTTGAGTTTTTAGTTTTACAAATATATCTGTAAGAATATTTAAAACTACTGAGAATATGGCAAGCCATACTGTTATTTTAGTTTTCATGTTTAATGTAATTTAGATTATCATTTGTTATGAACAGATATTTATAAACGCTGATATTTTGGAAGGATGTTCTTAAAATATCTTATAACTTTGACTTCATGTGGTCTGATTTTTACATGTTTAATTTTATAATGCACAAAATATGTTCTTAAAGTGCTTAATACGTGTTGAATGTTATGATGGCTTTTTAAGACCATGTTCTGTCAATCAAATGGCATACAAAGTGGCTGCATTGTAGTTGCTTCTGGCAGCTTATTCATTTTTCATGATTGGATATTATCAGATTTGCTAGTGCCTTTGCTTCGCAACCAAAGTCAACCGATCTCTGAGACAGACTGAAGATTCTTGGACCCAAAAAGACATATTTACCTCAGAGCCGAGTCCTTTATTTTAATGTAATAATGTTACAGAAAATAAGTTTTGTGTTCTGGTTTCGTTGTGACATCATGATAGCATTACAATATCAATATCAGTGGTGACTAACTATGTAATGTCATGCTCATCTATTGATTAAACTTGTGATTTTAATAAACCAGTCTGTGATTCAAGTAAAGTGGTTTGTCATTTAAATATATAAGCAATCGAAATGTATTAAATCATATATGCATTATTTATTTTACATGCTTTGTATTTTTTCTTATAATTTTTGTGAGAAAAATATATATATATATATATATATATATAAATCCTCCATGTAAAAGCTGCCAATTATAATATGCCATTTAAATATATTAGCAATCAAAATGTGTAATATTGCAGTAATCATACATGCAATATTAAGTTTACATGCTTTGTCAAGTAAAGTCACGATTATTTATATTGTGCTTTATACAATACGGATTGTTTTTAAGTGGCTTTACAGTGATAACAGATAATGATGATTCAGTGACGCAGTTCAATTCTTTAAAGCAACTCTAAAAAGATGTCCAGCTGAAATCAGTTCAGTGATTAATTTTGGTTTAATAACTGTAAAGTGAATTATGAAGCCATCAAGTGTTCAATATTATTCTAGGTTACTACATGTGGAGGATTTGACCCAGAAATTAACAGAATTTAGTTGTAGGAAAGTACTAATCTTCCCATTTTTATATCAACTATGCATTCTGTTAGTTTTGTGAATTGGTGAGTTTCATCAAGCTGTAAATAAATGTAGGGTATATCATCAGCGAGTATCATCAACATTAAAGTGAAAACTAACATCATGTTTTCTAATGATATCTCCCAAGGCTAGCATGTACAGAGTGAAAACTTAAGCAACGGTCCCAGTACTGAGCCTTGAGGTACTCCATACTGACTTGTGATCGATATAACATCTCTTCATTTACTGCTACGAATTGATGACGGTCAGATAAGTACAATTTTAACCATGCCAATGCAATTCCACTAATGCCAACATAATTTGGATTGCATATTTTTCTTAATGATGCCAATCATGATTTTTCTTTCATTTAAATATAATAAATTGTGCAATATTGCAGTAATCATAAAAATATTATATACAATTATATTTTTTGTGCTGGTTAATGGTTGATTGAATTTCTGGAATTATTTAGTGTTTAATTTCCTTCATAGTGTCCACAGTCGCACAAACAGCTCTGGTTCAGACTGGTCTGCTATGTGGAAAAGGGTGGGTGGTTTGTGCCATCGCCTTGAGCATGGCCATAACATTGGAAAATGTATTCACACAGCTCAGGAATAAAAAATTTTTTTTTGAAGAATGTTTGTAGCTTGTCCTGAAATAACATCAATTAAGTGAGGCATCAATATTGTTAAAAATAATATTTAAGAGTATGATAAATGGTCATATAAGTATTGTCATTTCGTTTTTTTCTTGTTGTTTTTTTAAGTACAGTGATTAGAGGACGTTGAATTCATGGGAAAATCATTCCAGTTTGTTATTTCCTGGAATTTTGATCCAATCACGTTATAGGCAAAACAAGGTGGCATTTGCCAAACACATCAAAGTTAAAGCTGCACATTTTGTCTCCACAGTGGATTCATCAAAACCCTGAAGATGGAAAAGATCTGTCAGGGTTGGACAACAGAAACTGTGACACCATCACCATGTATTAAAACGGCGCCCCACCCACAGTAGATGTAATGATACGTCTTTCTCAAGGTGCGGTGTCGGTTATTTGTAAGACCTGCTTAAATGTGCATTCATGAATCCTCTTTAACCTTCGTTTTACCAGCCTCACCTCAAACCGCCAGCTTGTTTTACTGGATCTCTTAACTATTGCAGAGGCTGTTAGAATAATAATAACATCCATATCATTGTTTAGCATGTTAAACATATCAGATGATTTTATTGCCTCTGTTAGGATTGCCCGGTCAAGGATGATGCTAATAAACAATCCTGTCTATCGCAGAGATATTTCTGAATCCAAAATGTCTCAAGGACTTCGAAAGATAACCATGAATGTTTAGGCTGTTGGACCTGCAAGTAAAGTAAAACATTCAACATTTTCACACTATATTTGAGAACATGGGTTCAGTTGCTCTTATTTTCTACAAATCTGCCAACCATCTTGTCCACAAAGATACAATATATGATTTATTATGACAGAGTGATACTTCTGTAGGTGAAAAATCCTACAGACATTAAAAGCTCATGTATGGGCTTGTTTTAATGATATCTTGCAAAACCTTTACCAGATGTGAACCACAGTAGCTACTGCTAAAGAAAAACAAAGCATTTAATAAAATTAAATATAAATGAGACTATGTATTTGTGTGGTATAACAATAACAGCACACCGTAGATAAAAGTACTGCATTAACATCATTATGGAACATACAATGTAGCCTGAATGTACTGTATAACACAGTATAAAGTGAATTCACAGTGTATTGTTAGGCATTTTTTATTTCCCTTCATTATCTGTTACTAATTTATCATACAAACCTGTATGAATTTCTTTCCTCTGCTGAACACAAAGGAAGATATTTAGAAGAATGTCAGTAACCAAACAGTTTTTGGTTCCCATTGACTTCCATAGTAGGAAAAAAATATACTATGGAAGTCAATGGGAACCAAAAACTGTCTGGTTACTGACATTCTTCTAAATATCTTGCTTTGTGTTCAGCAGAGGAAAGAAATTCATACAGGTTTGAAACAACTTAAGGGTGAGTATATGATGACAGAATTTTCATTTTAAAAGTGAACTAATCCTTTAATGTATTAGTATGAGATTGAATACGAAAATGAATAATGGTTTTACAACAACAACAACAAAACATGGTTTAACTATAGTAGGCTAACCATGTTTTTTTTTTTTATTATTGTTGTAAAATCATGGTTAATTTTAGTTGAATAAAATGGTTAACAATAAATTAACCATGGTAAATACAAATGGTAGTCAATCCGGAAAAACAAAACAAAACAAAAAACAAAAAAAACAAAAAACATGGTTAGGCTACTTACATTTTTACAAAAAAAAAAAAACATGGTTAATTTTCATAACTATATTCAATTAGTCACTGCTGGTACCTTTTCATCACGCCATATTCTTATTAATTTGCTATAGTCACTCCTAATCAACTTGGCAGAAAGGAAAAAAATAAATAGGTCTATAATTAGGCTAGTATTCCAGTTGCAAAGTATAGGCTACTGATTATTAATAGCCTAATACTAGAAAAGCTAGTCACTAAGATAACTAGTAGGCTAATAATAATAATAAAAAGTTAGTTTTATTGGATATGCCACAGGGTCAAAACCACGACCGTTCTGGTCCATTCAGAAACGCGCCTTTTTATTCTCGGATCGTTGATATTGTTTGAATGAGTAAGTCGTTTATGTTGTTTTACAAGAACTTTACCGAATATAGAAGTGTTTACCGGTGTTTGGATTTACACTGAGGGCAGGGTTTGAATTCGTCACGAGTCAGCGGGCGTATGTTAAGCCCAGTGGTGTAGTCTACGTGATACGCAGGTATACGCCGTATACCCTCTAGGAAATGCCAAGTATTTCCGTATACCCACTAAAAAAAGCTTGAGGATACGTAACAACTTCATTTTGTGACAGAACTTTCACACTTTCATTCATAAATTCAGCGCGTCTGTGTTTGCAATGGACACAGATCAAATCGCGGAATCCACTCACAACTGTATAAAGCAGAACGTCACGGAATTTGGTCATTTTTTTTGAATGAATAAATCAAAAGTAGGGCTGTACAATGAATCAAATCGCGACTAGTGTCTGTGAATATTAAAAACTCAAAGAGACTGCAGTTGTTCAACGCGTCTCTGGGAATGAGCGCTCAATGTGTGCTCTACTAACTACACACACACACACTGAAGCGCGCGTGACTTCGCGCTCGTGGTGTTTTCAGCGCTTCACTGTAGCTATGAGGACATGATGTAGGCTACACATGACACATGTGCACTTCATCGCAGAGCTGCTATGAGAGTCACTTCATGACAATTTCACCATTTCATTTGATAAAACTATCGCCATTCATTCGTAGCCTATCATACACACACAGAAACTGTAATGTCTTTACGACAACCTGTCAAAATAAAAGTTCGGTATAAACTCAAAGAAATTATGAAAGAAATTGCACAGTAAAATGTTCTGTAAAGTAATAATAATAATAACATATATTACAACTTATTTTAAAAAGGAATATCACACAAATTTTCATACATGTTTTAATTTAAACAGTAAACTTGCCAAAACAATTAACACCATTTTCTTCCAAAAGCACCATTTCTAAAAGTAAATTTGTATCTGTGCCTATAATGTTTTTTATTATTATTATTATTGTCAGCTGATAAAACCTGTGCTTCAGGGACCATATTCATATAACATCTAAGGCTAAATGTAGCTCTTAACTGGCTGAGATAAATGGTGATTAACAATAAACAGTAGAAAATCAGTCCAGTCTCCTCAGCTGGAAATTTCATTGGCTGTTAAAGTCTAGTGTTGCTTATAATAAATTGACATGTTGATAACACTTAGTCTCATAATGCTCTCAATTACATGTCGTTGCATAGGCCTACTGTATGCATTAGTGAGTGTGGTGGTGCTTATGGGGTGATGAGACAGGTTAGGCGGGGGGGGGGGGGGGGGGGTCACAGTATACTCACTACAAAAAACTAGACTACACCACTGGTTAAGCCCTTTAGAGTGTAATTTGAACACATTATTTGTTTTCGGTCAGACAGACTCCTTCTCTTCGTCTGCAGAAATCCGTGAATATGGCGACTGCTTGGAGGATTATACTCATAACGTTACTTGTGTTTGCGCATTTTGTAGGTGAGTAGGCTACCTTTTAAATATAAGGTTAACGTTACATCAAATGTCTACGCGACAAAACTCGCTTCAATATTATCAACAACTTTAAGCACTCAATGTGGCACGCTGCGTCATCATTCAACGTATAACGTTTGACACAGTGCCGCTATTCAAACCACTTTATTATTATTATATATTTTTTTCCACATATATGTGTGAGATTATGGCTATTCAGTTTAATGACAATGTTAAACAACTTTATTTGTCCAGTATGATGGACACCTGTCAGATCAATAAGCTGGCTCGCTGATTAAAAAAAAATCAATAATGTAAACAGTTTTAGTTACCAATATTCAAGGCTATTGGAAGATTCTGTAGTTTCATTAATAGGCATAATCTTAAACATAAAGTTAAACATAAGTTCATATAAGCTGCATATCTTCCAGTTAGGTCATTAGTTCTTTACAATTTACACTCAAAACACTTTACTCAGACTATCAGTATTACATCATATTGATGATTAAGTTGCAATGTTATTTTCAGTATGGTTGCCAAAATGCATAATTAATAAAAGCTGCATTACCTAAACATATGATTAAAAACAAAACAATTTTAAAAATAATTTTTATGCTTTTCAGTGTCCATTTCACGGTTTCAGACACGTAATACATGTGGTGAACCAACCAAATATCGGGACAAGCAGCTGGACATCAAATATCTTCACAAAGTACTGTTCAATGACCAGGAAAAAGTGGCTTATAAATGTGTTCGGGGTTATTCACAATCAGAAGGAAGTCGAATCTCATACTGTAAGAAAGGACACTGGACAACCTTGACCATGCAATGCCAAAGTAAGATGAATCCGTTTATCTATGTCTCTAAAATATCTCTTATTCATTCATTGCACTCCACCTTTTCATATTTTCTCATTTATTCTCACAGAGAAAAAGTGCTATGCGCTGGGTGACATAGAGAATGGCCAATACAGTCGAGATGGACAATCGTTCGGTGATAGAGCCATTGCTATGTGCAATACAGGGTACCGAGAGCTTATTTTATGTCTGAAGTCCATAAGAAAACATGGTTATATGAGAATAAATCGAGCAGGTAGAATAAGTGAAGAGGGTTGAATAAGTGTTAATTTGGTTAAGCAACATATTTATTTATTTAAGGACAGTTTAAATGAGTTAAAAATGTATATTTTCCACATGAAAGGTCTGCTAAATACAGTTTTCTCTACTTTGTCTCAACTTTTTAATGATTTATTATCCAACCAGGCTAATAATGTTTTTCTTTCATGATGCTTTCTCTCTTTCTTTCTGTCATTAATATACTTGTTTTCTCATGCAGATATGTTTTGAGAGGAGAAAGAGTCCGTATGTGTCTGGAAAATGGTTGGAACGGGACAGACCCCATCTGTGAAGGTGATTTGAACCCTTTGTCATGTTAAAATCACCCCAACCCTTCAATTTATATTATATGAATTGCAATACTCAAAACTTTCACACAGCCACACACTCATAAAATGCAATTGTATCTTCCATTATATCTTCTAAAAACCATAAACTATGCAAAAGCATGATGCAGTAGTGCTTCACCAGACCTTCACAGTGGGTTGGATGTAAGAGGATTCGATTGTATGGCAGTAAATCCGCTTTGATTTATTGAGTTTGACTCTGCAGTTTATTATCGTCCTCTAGTGGTGTTTACTGGTAATTCATCATCAGAAGCTTTTGGGGAAACACGTCAAGTTTTTGTCTTTTTTTTTCGTTCAAAGAAGTGAACTATGATACTGGCACAAAGCAAAGGCAATGTTCACACTCCAGCTGAGCTAAATTCTCACTTAACCTATTAATATGGAAAAAATAACAATCCCAAAGATACCTATAATAAGTGGACATGGCAACGCTGCACTTAACAAACATAAATATAAAAACAGCAGAGCGAGAATCGAGCACAAAAGTCAAACAAGTTCTTCAAGCGCACGTTTACATAAAACCTTAAGGTTTAGCCTACAAAATTAACATTTACATTTATGCATTTGGCAGACGCTTTTATCCAAAGCGACTTAACATTGCATTCAAGGTACACATTTTTTACATTTTGTCAGTTCTTGCTTTCCCTGGGAATCGAACTCATGACCTTGGCGTTGCTAGTGCCAACGCTCTACTGTCTGAGCTACAGGAAAGCCTGTTTATTAACAAATATTAAACATGCTTATACCCCTCTCTCTCTCTCTCTCTCTCTCTCTCTATTACATTATTACATTGTCAATATAATAGATCAATCTATCAAATTGTCTGGCAATGAATAAAGTAGACTATTTTAGAATCACTGTATCATGATACCATCGATATGATGGACAAAATTGTAGTTGCGAGTACACATGCATGAGTCCTATGCAATTATTCTTGTCTCTCTAAGCTATAAGCCGTTTAATCGGTTATACTCAATGACCTCTACCAGTGACTGATCGCGTTTGTGTCGGAGACTCCTTGTCTATGGCTATGAAGGAGAATTAAAGTCAGGCAAAAATGCAATCATCACACAGGAACGAGGATCCGGTGCTGGTTTTGAGATGCAGTTAGTGTACATGAAATTAGTTTTATGTGTGCCATTCCACATCCGTTTTAAGGCAGCCTATTACACGCAGGCTATACACGATTGCATGTTAATTGATTTTCTCTAGATTTGAAGCAGGAATTAATTCATTATTTTTTTCCACCCCAATAAAATCACTGGGTCTTAACTGGTCACCCCTGGAAAAAAAAAGTTCTGGCTACGCCCCTGCCTGGTTTAGTGTCAAAGGTCATCTGTTCAGCACCTGTTGTGGCAAACCGATGGGTTCATCCCGGAGAGAGGACACAGTACACCCCCCAAGACACTGTAACCATCACCTGCAGTGAGGGATTTGATCTGATTGGCTCATCAGCGGTCACATGTGGGCCACATGGCCAATGGCTGAACTTGCCTGAGTGTCGCCGTCGCTCTAAAGGTAAATAAGGCTGTTTTTTTTTTCACACTTGGGCTGAATCCAAAATCACATACTTCGTTACTATATAGAAGGCAAACACAGTAGCCTATGTGACAAAATAAGGAAAAAGACCCGGATGAACTACTTATTCTGGCTAGATTGTGAAGTGCGCATACTGTGGACACTTTACTATCTCATGAGGCCACGGGAGAGCATTTGTGAATGGCTTTAAAGTGTCACTGGTAGGTCACATGATAATGACAACGTGGTGGATGTCAAGTCAAGTCATCTTCATTTATATAGCGCTTTTAACAATGTAGATTGTTTCAAAGCTGCTTTACAGAGATAAACGTATAATTTAAGGTAACAGATTGTTTTGGCTTTATAGCGGTCCTTTAACTCCAGCTAAAGTTAGTTTTGATTGATTCACGTTAGATACGCGGAACTCCACCGACTTCCTCAAATGATTCATTTCAAGTGATGTGAAGAATGCATGCTGCCCACTAAAGGTAGTTTCTTGCTCTAAACTTTAACTTCAGAAAGACGTTGGACTCAATTTTGGTGAAATCCGGTTAATGTCAAAACCCAACATTGGCTTGATGTCAGCCTCCAACATTGGCCAGACTTTACATTTTCTGTTACTTTGTTATTTTATGCTATGTGGATGTTAACATTATGACTTTTACTGTGGCAGATGTTGGGTTTTGATTACCATAGCTAAAATGTCCATCTTTGATGTTAATATGATGTTGCCATAACATGTTTGGAAGATATTGAAGTTTTAGTTCAGTTTCGGCTTACATCAGATCTGCCCAAACTTTGTCAACTTTTAAATCTACTTTGAAAACGTACTTTTTCTCAATAGCTTTTAATATATCCTGATGTGTGTGTTTTATGTTTACATTTCTATTCTTATTGTTTGTCTTTTGGCCTTGTTAAGCACTTTGGTAGACGCCTGTTTTTTTAAAAATGTGCTATACAAATAAATCTGTATTGTATTGTTTTGGTTACGTACGACTTAAACCCAGTAATATTATCCAATATCAAAAAGTATCCTGGTCTGTCCTGTCTGTCAGTGTGTTGTCAGTCTCCTCTCTGCTCCGCAATGTATTTTTCACTGCGTGAGAACATGGTGTGTGTGTGTGTGAGAGCGGCGTAGCTTGTCGGACATAGCGACAGTAACTAAGGGGGGGGGGGGTCTTTGCGAACGGTCAATTGTGTGGACATATCATTCTGACGATTATCGGATGTTGGGTTTTAGTTACATACCTAAAATGTTGGCTTTTGACATTAATATGAAACATTTGGTAGATGTTGAATTTGAAGTTGACTTAAAACCAGTAAAATATTAATGTCAGCTGCTGTCAGTATTCAACGTCAAATTGACGATGGCATTAGACATTGTCCTGATGTTAAATTTTGGTCACCCATCATCAAAACCTATATTCATGTGTCTTATGACATTGGTTAGGGATTAAACTTCTGGATTTACATTTTTATGTAAATTGTATTACTTTTTATGAGTTGTGATTTTTACCTAGTAGATGATAAAATGGGTGAAAAAGGAGAACTTAATTTAAATAATATTAGAATATATTATTATTGTTTAATTGATTTAATTATTATAAGGATCCCCCTGAGTTCCTCTTATAGTCTTGGTGATTATTGTTATTATTTTTTTGGTGCCAAAAACAATATGTTTACATTTTTCATGACCTTTCTCCACCCATTCTGTCTGACCTTTTGAATTGTCTGTTTTTTGACGCTGCTCCTTTAAGAAACTCCCGTGAAATGAGCAATGGCACTGAAAAATATCTTTGCAGCTTTGTCTCAATAAATGCTCTATTATTCCTGTTATCTTTAAACATTAAGGAACATTTGATTTGACCTCTTTAAATGTGTTGTATAAATAATATTCACTTCAATTCAGTCTTACTCCATGTTTTTCCTTCATCTCAAAAGTTTTATTCTCAAGAGGTGTTCATCTCATAACATGTCCCACTCCTGAATTGGGAAGAAGTGGTTCAGTGAGAGAGCTGAAGTCTGTGTACGAGCCGAGAGAGTCCGTGACCGTCACATGCAATGAGGGATTCAACGGATCAGGAGTTTTCACGTGTCACACCAGCGCCAAATGGCTTCCACATGAGCCGAAGTGTCAAAGTAAGTACAGATGATGTTTTGGGAAATTTTTTTATTTTATTGCATTTAATACTGTGAATAATGTCATTGTATCCTGATAACATTAGCTCTTTCAAAATTGTATCCTGATAAAGAAGAAAATGTATCTAAACCAGCTGGGAAACAAATGTGACCCTGGATCACAAAACCAGTCTCGAGTCGCACGAGTTGTGGGAATAGTAAATCTTATGGGTCAAAATTATGAATTTTTCTTTTATGCCAAAACTCATTAGGATATTAAGTAAAGATCATGTTCCATGAAGATATTTAGCAATTTTCCTACCGTAAATATATAAAACATGTATTTTTGTGAGATAATGCAGCACAATCGTGAACATAAATGCACAACTTTAAAGGAGATTTTCTCAATGTTTCGATTTTTTTGCTCCATCAGATTCCAGATTTACAATAGTTGTATCTCTGATAAATATTGTCTTATCCTAACAAACCATATATCAATTGAAACTTATTTATCCAGCTTTCATATGATGTGCAAATCTCAATTTCATAAAATTGACCCATGTGACTGGTTTTGTGGTCCAGGGTCACAAATATAAATTGTAAAACCTTGCATGTCACATGTAGCCATTGGATAAAAATGTCTGCTAAATGCATACATATGAATGCAAATTGTTCTTCACTACAAATAAAAGCAGTAACAGTATTTTTACCCTTGTTTATTGTCAGTGATCCACTGTTCAGCACTTACTGTGGCAAACGCAAGGATACGTGGATCTAGTGTTCTGTACAAATCCACAGTGGACGTCATCTGCAGTGAGGGCTTTGATCTGATTGGCTCACCACAGGTCACATGTGGGCCCAACGGCCAATGGCAGGGCTTGCCTGCGTGTCGCCCTAAAAGGATTTCAGCTTCTGGTATGTGCAGTAATGTGTTGAAACTTGAAACCATAAAAAAGTTTCAAACAGTAGCATGCTTTGTGGTCACATGACCTCACAACCCTGACAAGGTGATCAGGACTCTGAGTTGTATCACACTGAAGGGGTTTATCACGGCTGGATCTTGCTTATTTTTAATTTATGTGGCAAGTATGCAATAATAAGACTAAATATTAATAATAATAATACTAATATTAACTTAAATTGAAATATTTAATTAGCTCATTCAATGCGAATAACAGTTTCTAGCTGCTTTGAGCCGTAGAAGACAAACAAGTTCAAACAAGACGTTTAAGGGACAATTTATCATTATGCAGTGTTGCAATCTGGGAATAACTGACCTTGGAATGTCGCGACTGACTGATATTATACTTTTTTCAGGATTCATTGATGAATAGAAGGTTTAAAAACAGTATTTATTTCAAATAGAACATTTTTGTAAATGTTTATTAAATGTTTTAGTAAATAAATGTCTTTACTGTCACATTTGATAAATGAATACTGCCTTGCTAAAGGATCTGAAGGATCATGTGACCGTTCAGCTTTGCATCACAGATTAAATAATAAATTACATTTACATAATTACATACTGAAAACAATGCTTTTAACTTGAAATAATATTGTCACAATATTACCGTTTTTACTGTATGTTGAGAAAATCAATACAGCTTAGTGAGCAAAAAAAAGCTTTAATTACTTTTGACTGGGTTGTGTGTATATATATATATTTATATATTTGTATTTGTATTGTTTTATTGTAATTCTTATATTTAAAAAAAAAGTGGGGGGAAATTATTGTTCAACTCATTCACCCTTGAAATGGAAGTGTAGAGTGTTGCATTATGGGATACTTACTGTATGTCTTACTTACTTCCCATTTGATCAAATGTAGTACATTATTCAGGAATTCAGTCTTTAATACTGCACTGTATACTGCAAAAATAGGTGAAGTTGTATGTGTCACGGGTGGTTATATAGAAGCAGCGCACGAGGAAATACAAAACAATAATAGTCAGCAACACAATGGAGAACTGCAGGCAAATACAAGGAAATATAAACCAATAATCTTTTAATAATAGTCAGCTACACAATGAAGAACTGCAGGCAAATACAAGGAAATATAAACCAATAATCTTTTAATAATAGTCAGCAAGACAATGAAGAACTGCAGGCAAATACAAGGAAATATAAACCAATAATCTTTTAATAACAGTCAGCAAGACAATGAAGAACTGCAGGCAAATACAAACACATTAACGGACAGGACAAGGAACCGAGGACGCATGACTTAAACACACAGGGACTAACCAGTTCATTAATATAACCACAGGTCAACGGAAAACATAATCAGACACACTGGGAAACTGGGGCTACGTCTACATTAATCCGGATAGATTTGAAAACTGAGTTTTCGTTTCAAAACGCTCTCCGTCCACACTAGCGTTTCTCATCCACACTGACACGTCGCAAAACGCTAAATTCACTTTACAGCGCATGAGTGAACCTGAGCTCACTGAGATGATACAGAACAAGACATAATCAAGTTATCACGCAATATATCTCAGGCTCAGCCTTCTCTGATGTGTTCAGGTCGCACTCACTCACCATTATATGTTCGGTCTAAACACGAATGTTTTGTAAAACTTGGATGTTTTGCCGCAGGACAGGACAGCAAATTTAAGTACATTTTCTGACATCTTTTTCAGGACTGTGATATGAAGAGTGTGCAAAGTAACATATTTGAGCAACAGTGTGAAAGTGAATAGCACAACGGTTCAATATATGCGTCACATGACTAAACTTACATCGTTTTCAAATGCCTCAGTTTTCACAGTTCACACTAAATGTATCCACTTTGGAGGGCGTTTTCAAAAAGCTTCGTTTTCATTAATAAAAACGCACGCTGTCTCTGTGTGGAAACCAAAGGCCAAAACGGAGAGAAAAAGATGCGATTTCAAATGAAACCAGTTTAAGGTGTGGACAAGGCCTGGGTCAGGTGACACAGGCACAGGGAAAACATGACCAAAACATACATGTTAGTTAATTCAGGTTATGTTTACTAGTGTTATCTTCTTTTGAAAGACCAACTTTCTTTTAGTATTCTCTCTGTTGTTGAGGTCAGTGAATAATATAGATAAGATTCAGTGCGTAACTCATCTCCCACAGGTAAATGTGGTCCAGCTCCGTCTTACCCCAACATGGAGCTCAGAGACGAGTCCGCCGCGCTGGCAGAGCACCCGTCTGGCGCTCGCGTCCGCTACAGTTGCGGTGTGGGATACCGGCGGGCCAGAGGGAGCGACATTATACGCTGTCAACACGGCCAGTGGACCAACCTGCGGGTCCAATGTGAACGTATGTTTAAAGTGAACATTTTGAACATTTGTGTGTGTGTGTGTGTGTGTGTGTGTGTGTGTGTGTGTGTGTGTGTGTGTGTGTGTGTGTGTGTGTGTGTGTGTGTGACATTTATTAGGAGGCAGTTAATGAAAGTTTTGGAGACCAGACTGATTATACATTCTTGACTTTCCTCATGTGTTGGAACAATCTAACAATATGTTTGTATCAAAAGGGAAAAGATGCGGATCTGCTGGAGAGATTTCCTATGGCCGCTTCGAGTACACAGGAGTGTTATTCGGAGATTCTGCTACAGCCATCTGTCAAGAAGGGTGATTACAAATGCTTCTTTTTGAGTTGTGTGAAATCTACATAAGAGCCTGAACTAAATCAAGGGCTCTGCTCCAAAAGCTAGTGAACTGCCGAAATAGGCAGCATTTGAAGGTATGTAAAGAGGTAGGTGTCTATGATGCCTTATTTTGGGCACATTTGCATGTGTCCATTGTGGAGAAGACAATCCCATAATGCACTGCAATGACTTGGTGAAATAAAATAAATATAATCCATCAAAATCGTGGAGCTACGCAAAATAATTGTACATTATATTGACAATTTTATTTAATACCAGAAAGCAAAATAAATCTATGTACAGTGTTCATGCTATTGTAAGCATTGCTAAAGCCAAACTCGATTAGGGGCCGGTCACATGTCACGCTAATTATAATGAACTCTATCACGCTCACAATAGAGTTTTTTCCTGGCGAGATGGACAAAGTCCCAACTTTTCAGAACCAACCAATCAGCTTCACCGTTTCTGTAAGATCGTTTTTTTCCTCATCTCCATAAATAAATCTAGTAGCGGAGCTACTGCAAGGTATTTGTGCTGCTGGAAAATCCATTTAAAGACCCACTCCGATGAAAATCATGTTTTTCTAGGTGTTAACATGTTCTTGTTGCATTTTTCTGATGTTAGAGAACATATATTGAGAAAAATAAGCTCAAAGTTGTATTTCTGAGTATTTCTACATTCAAATGGCTGTCAATCAGTAGCAGATGCTAAAATAGACTGGAGTTGTGACGTAGTAACTCCACTGGGCGGGGCCACAAGCTCATACTCAAATTGGTCACTTTTCACCGTCTATCAACCGTCAAAATTAAAGTTTGGAGAACACAGACTGATCCCGTCAGTAATTACATCATTACATAATGAGAGAGTGCAGCCAGCCTCCTCCAGCCAATCAACAGGCGACATTCGTGCATGTGAAATTCTGCGCTCGTTCAGGTAAGTAAGACTTGCACACGCCGGGTGGCGACGAGTTTCGCCTGTCGCAGTCGTTTGTCCCCTCGTGTGTCAAGCCCATCACTCGTGAGAGAGTCAGTCAGTTTTTCAGATATAGCGGTGACATTAGCATTATAATAATCCCGAAATTTCGAGCAATCCACTGATACTAAATATGTCCTGATTGATCACTGTGGGAGGGATGAAATATCGAGGCGAAGTCGAGCTGTTTTTTACCGCGACGTCTCGGAGTGAAATAATGATCGGTGATAACTTTGATTAACTTCGGATAATAATAATTAACGTGTATATATAATACTGTAATGCTTCTCCGTGCCAACGGCTCCGCCCACAACGCAGAGGCGAATTGCTAATGAGCTACTGCCGCTCTGCTGAAGCGAAGTCCCAGAAAACATTTAAATTATGGCATAATCATAATTTAAAGACCACTGGGAATGTTTAAAAATAGCTCAAAATATGATCGGAGTGGGACTTTAAGCTTTGCTGAAACGTCCTCGGAGAAGGCTGGTGTTTTCCACACGTTTTTAGACACAACATGTGAAAGGCCCTTTAAAAACAAATGTGAGTCGAATATCTACTGCATTATGTAGAACATTCCTTTATTGGCATTGATAATTCCATTTAGAACCTTTAACATCCATGGAATCTTTCTGTTCCACAAAAAGTTCTTTAGATCATTCAAATGTTCTTCACACTAAGAAGAAAATGCTTCTTTTATGAACTGATCTCTGAACCAAAAATGGTTCTTCTATTATATCACTGAACCATTTTGGATTCCCTAAAGCAGTGGTTCCCAACCTTTTTTTGTCTGAGACACCCTTTTTCCCAAGAAAATATTTTAGGACCCCCCTTCACATTTAATGATATTACCGCTCTTGTTAGCTTGCAGCAAGGATGACAAAATATGTTGTTTTCAAACAAATGGTATTACTATAGCCAGATATGTTTATGCACAAGTAATAACAAAAACATCAGAAGGCCCTTTGTAATTTAAAAACGTAAGCCTAAGAGTAGTCTATAAACTGGCCCTATTTGAAATGCAATAACAAAAATATTCACATTGGTGTGTAGGTAAAAAAAAAGAAAGAATATAGGCTATTACTAAATGACTGCTGTCTGGGACCTCAATACTTGCATGTTATTTGTGGGGCTTTATCAATGTGAGGCTTTATTTTTGGCGCTATAGCGAGCAATAATAAACTTGTGTTTATTAATAGAATACTGCATCTTTCGGAAGAACATTGTAGCCGGAACTACTTCTCTCTGTGTACGTCTATGACGAGTCACGCAGGCACTACTCCGCAGCGGCAGCGATCCGAACCAGTGTAAAATAGTCCCAATGTAAACACTTATTATAGGAGTACCATAGTGGACAGAAACACGAATTGGAAAATGAATTCATGATGAACTCGCTCATTATATACATTTTGAACAGAAAAAAGTTAAGGACTTTTATTTAATGCTCATTGTTCAAAACTTTTCAAAATATGACGCAACCCCCCTTAGAGCTCGCTACGCGACCCCCCTGTTGGGAACCGATGCCCTAAAGTACCTTTCAACTGTGTTTCCATTACCCTTCAAATTGCGCAAATTAAAATTGTGAATTAAACATTTGGCCAATGGAAACAAGTCAATTTCACAAAAAGTTTTTACGCTCGCATATGAGGTGGTTTTACAGGCAATTCGAAAAAGGAATATTTCACAAAACTGCAATGGTGCCGGGAGCAGCAGCTCATTTGCATTTAAAGGGACAGACACAAAACTGTGTGTTTTTGCTCACCCTCAAAAAGTGACAATTTTAACATGCTATATAAAAATATCTGTGGGGTATTTTGAGCTAAAACTTCACACACACACACACACTCTGGGGACATCAGAGATTTATTTTACATCTTGTGAAAAGGGCGATATACCACCCCTTAAAGTTAATCTAACGTACATAAAAAAGTCGATCATTCTTTAAAGATGGCGCTGTATGTTTGGACAGAAGACAAGACAGAGTTCTTCATTAAACTCATAAAAGACAAAAGTATTATGGGAATACTGTATTCTAGACAACAAAGAAATGCCACATTTATCAAGACCTTGAAGCAGATATGAGGGAGAAACACCTTACATGTGTCGCTCACCAGTATAAGGGTCTTTCCTTGCCATTAATGCTTGGTATGACAACACACATACGTCTCCTTCGATTAAAAATACTGGCTAGAGCGGTTGCAGCGGTATTCGTAAACTTACCAACATCCGTTGCCATGATTTTTGGAATGATTTATCGCGTGAGAAAAAAGTTACGCTTTAGTCCACATCGGTTAATTGAAACACCGTCATTTCACAATCGTTTTTATCAACATTTAGAAAATATCGCAAAAGTTTTGCGTTAATCTGTTATGGACACGCGGCTAGGGATCAGTTCGTAAAATAACCATTATTTTATTAATCTAAATAACCTTTTGTGGAATGGCTTCTTCATGGGACTAACCCGACACATAACGCTTCTTGATAACAGTGACGGCAGCTCACTTGTGTTTGGAACAGAGCCATGTGTCATTCGTCCATCTTCGTTTCATTTTCTTTTCTTTTCTCTGATCGCTCTCTTCAGGTATGAACTGATTGGCCCACAGATGCGGACCTGCCGGGACGGAGGCTGGGACGGAAGGGTCCCCGTGTGCGAGCGTAAGATGCTTTTCTGACATTTTTAGATTTTTCTATTCTATTCTTGATTTTAAATATCGAAATCCCAATGCTTTAAATAACACAATTGCAAACCATTTACTTTACATCAAAACAGGGTCAGGAATAGAATACAAGATTGCAGTCATTATTACACACTACGTTTATTATTTTTATCCTTAGCCTTAAATTCCCTTTATTAGACAACACACTTTTAGCGTTGAAGGATCGAAGGGTTTTCAATAACCTGTTTTACTGTAAGGAACCATACGTCGGTGTATTATTTTCTTTGTTTTGATATTTAAATTCATAATCATTTATGATCATTAGTCATTTATATAGTCGTCATTTGATTCATAATTTATTCATATTATTATTATTAGATTTACATCATTTATCATCTAATAATTTTATTATTATTATTCATTTGTCATTTTATGTTTTTATATTTTATATGACTTATTTCCTTGGTCATGCCATGCTTGCTATTGTTGTTACAGTAAATCTTATGATTGTGTGGTTTAAAAGAGAAGTTTGTCTTAATGAGTTCGAGATCAGAGAATGTCTCCATTTCAAGGTTTTTAACGTCACAGGACGACGTTGTGACGCAGTCATTTTCCGTTGTTTTTCCCTTGGTATAATAACACTGGTTGGAATCGTACGGGGCATTGCGTAGTGTAATGTCCAGATACACAACTAAGATTATTCAATAAACTCTGCTCCTTTATTATCATCACTTCTTCTCCTGCTTCTGCTCTTCTCTGGCTTTCTCAGTCACACTCTCAGATAGAAGACTGTTAATAGAGTCTTGAGGTAAAAGACAAGACTTTTGTTCACTGGTTTGGGACACCAAACAATAAAACGGATATCTTTTGGCAAGATCCTGGGTTGTATTTTAAAATGTCTGACATGGGAATTCATCCGATCTGTCTGTCCAAATGAGTCCAATTCACAGATGACATGAATTGCCCATCACTGTTGTTGCCAATACCTAATTTTACAGAGGTAGACGTTACGAGAAACAGCCGCGGATGAATATTATTTCTGAATTAAATGAGAGCGAATGTAATGTAATCTTTAATGAATTAATGTAATTCTAACGGTGCTAAACATCCACGATCTCGTGTCTAACAGCTGCTTAGACAGGAGAGTTCAAGATACTAAAAATGGTAAATGGACAACCTACATGAACCACTGAGCCACTGAGCCACTTATTTATAAAATCAATGATGTACACTAACTGATGTGTTTATTCTTGATGTGAGCTTTTTTGATTAGTCTGAATGATTATGAACTCATATTAGAGTAACCATGGAAAACGAAATTAATGTTGCATTAATAGAACATCCCTAAAACTACAATGCTGACACTGGCATATGTAAAATTAAAGTCAAGTCACCTTTATTTATATAGCGCTTTTTACAATACAGATTGTATCAGCTTTACAGTGATAATAACATGACAATATTACAACAAAGTTTGTGTCTAGGAGAAAATTTCATCATCGTCCACCTTAAGGCAGATCAATAATATTGTTGAATATTAAATGTGTCCAACTAAGCAAGATAAAAGTCAAGGCAAATAGTCATAGTCATGTTTCCCATCTCTGATGCCAGTGTGTGTGTGTGTGTGTTTTGCAGCTGTTCACTGTCCTCCACCCCCAGAGGACACGGATGCTGTGATCTCTGACCCCAAATATGACCATGTTCCCTTCGGTCACGTGGTGTCCTATCACTGCCGTTCTGGCGTTCTGATTGGTGCGAGAGACATTCACTGCACACAGAAGGGCACGTGGAGCGCTCCGCCTCCTGAGTGTAAAGGTAACTATTAAAAGGTCACTAACACTATGCATGAGGTTGTGTATTTTAGGATTTTTCAGGTTGGGTAAGATGAACCAACCAAAGTTTGTACTGGGCACAATGATTTTTTTGGCTAAGAGCCCATCATTTTTAAAGTGCCCCAATTATGCTATTTTAAGATTCTTAGATTTGTTTTTGGAGTCTCATAGGACAGGTTTACATGCATCAAAACTTCCAGCATCAGCTCTTGTCTCAGTGTCTGAAACGGTTCGATAAAGGATTTAGTCTCTCTAAACTCCTCCTTTCTGCAAGCCTACTCCTCTCTGATTGGTCAGATAGCCCGGTCTGTTGTGATTGGTCGGAAACCAAACGCTCATTACCATATCTGAATTTCAGCTCTTCCTCAGCTCGTGATACACAGTGATATGAACAGCAATGATGGCGTCGGTTTCACCGTATCAATCTCATCCGTTGGAAGTGCGTCATCATAGACTTGCTTTCACTGAGCAGAAAACAGCGTCTTCTCGACATGAACAATACAAACCAAACGCTTCCAGTCTCCGCTACAACTACAGTGTCTGAGGGTCAAAGT
Source organism: Phoxinus phoxinus (assembly GCF_949152265.1). NCBI lineage: Eukaryota > Metazoa > Chordata > Actinopteri > Cypriniformes > Leuciscidae > Phoxinus > Phoxinus phoxinus. Next base: position 3,962,979 of record NC_136893.1, read on the forward strand.
AGACGTAGTTCGCCGGCAGCCAATGAAGACCATAAACTGGCATTATGCAAATTTGTTATAAACCTACGTAGGTTCAAGCAGGAAGTGAGACTGGAATTACATGAATTAACACTATTTCCTGTGCCTTTCAGACATGGTCTGTCCTCAGCCACATGTGCCGCTTGGTACAAGAATGAGGGGTTCCAGGTCCGTCTACAAATCCGGGAACACCGTGACAATCGCCTGCAATCCTGGTTTTAGGCTTAATGGAGGGAGTTTTAGGCTTAATGGAGGGAGTCTCTTCACCTGTGGCCCAGACGGGGAGTGGAAACCAAGACTTCCAGAATGTGTGCCATGGAACAGACACACATTCAACTGAGTCGCATATACACAATACAGCTGGCATAATGAAGCTCTTTTCTTATCACTGAATTTCATTAAAATGAGCAGAACACTATTTCATATTTACTCCAGATTTTTTACCGTCATAAAATAACTATACTGCGTGAAGACTTTTTGGGAATTCATGACTTTTTATTTATGAATTCTGTTAATCTTCAGCATTATGATACTATTTAATCAGCTTGTTTTCATGTTCTGTTTTATTAATTTTTTAAATATTCATTATAAATAAAAATGAGAGAATACTGTTTATTGTCATCTTTAAAAAATGCTTGGTTATGTAATCAGCACAAAATGGGCATAAATTAAAACAATTTGTAATAACACTTCACAATAAGGTTCCATTTGTTAGATTAGTTGATATGAATTAATAAAAAAATATTTTTAAAGCATGTCAATATTTAGCCTTCTAATACATTTTAATTTTTTTGGGGCGACAGTGGCTCAGTGGTTCATGTAGATTGTCTACAAACCGGAAGGTTGGTGGTTCAATCCCCGGTTCCACCTGACCAAGTGTCGAGGTGTCCTTGAGCAAGACACCTAACCCCAGCTGCTCCCGACGAGCTGGATCGCCTTGCATGGCTGACACCGCCGTCGGTGTATGAATGAGTGAGTGAATGGGTGAATGTGAGGCAATATTGTAAAGCGCTTTGGTGGCCATTGGGTCTGTGAAAGCGCTATATAAATGCAGTCCATTTACCATTTACCATTTACCATTTAATTCAATTAAAAGTCGTACCTGTTAATATTATTTAATGGACCTGAGCTGACATCAACAATGAATGCATCTACTTTACTTTTATTAATTACGTTAACGAAAATTAATAAATTCTGTATTGCTCATCGTTAGTTCACATTAGTTGCATTAACTAACATTAACATAACATTGTAAAATGTTACAAGAATATATATATATAGCTTGGATATTCCAGCTGCGTGTAGTGTTGCTGTCCTTACCCCAAAGTCTAATGTAAAAAAGGGATATTGGTTTTCGTTGGTTCTTTTTTACAATACAGAAATATATATTTTGCATTGTTTACTAACCCGCACACTAACTAACGATCTGCGCATGTTCAATTCAGTGAAAGCGTCAATTCGCGTCTGATACGTGTTCTACAAAAAACTGATTTTGAGGTATGAATGATTTTTTAAAACATTTAATGTTATTGACCTGTAATTGATGGTGATCTGACCAATCATACTTCGCCATCCGCGATTTTGTCCGACAAAGCAGTCAGGAGAGTTAGTAGATTAATGCCTGGTTCACACGGGCCGATTTAAAAATTGTCGGCCCATTTCCAAACCTGAGAGACACACGGCGATAAATATCACGGGTCTAACAGTTTTGGTCGTACAGTGTGTGGTGCGCAACCACACGGCAAAATCAACACATCACACACGAACCGATTTGACTCCCGAGTATTCCCAGGTCAGACGGGAAATCTCGCAAAATCCCTCGAGATCAAACGTGACTTCAGAGTAAAACAATCATGGCGGACGAAGAGGATGCAGTGGCGATAGTTTGTAGTTTGTTTTTAACCGAAAACCCCCGTTATCCAACACAACTTCTCAACCCATGCAACACAACTTCTCGCCCAGGCCTTGGTTATCTCTAGGCTTGATTACTGCAATGCTCTTTTGGCCGGTCTTCCATCATGTGCAACTAAACCTCTTCAAATGATCCAGAATGCTGCAGCCCGTCTTGTCTTCAACAAGCCGAAAAGGGCCCACGTCACTCCTCTGTTCATCTCTCTGCACTGGCTACCACTCGCTGCTCGCATCAAGTTCAAGGCATTGACGCTTGCTTACAGATCGACCACAGGCTCAGCTCCCTCCTACTTTCACTCGCTCCTACGAGTCTACATCCCTACCAGAAGCCTGCGATCGGTCAATGAGCGACGGCTCGTGGTACCATCACAGAGAGCCACAAAATCACTCTCCAGAACATTCTCATTCACGGTTCCATGCTGGTGGACTGATCTCCCTACCCTCATCCAGAATGCAGAATCCCTGACAACATTCAAAAGACAACTGAAAACTCATCTCTTCCGTGAGCACTTGACATAAAAAAAAAAAAAAAATCCTCCCTTGTTTGGCTTATGCTACTCCGAGCAATGCCAGAACTTTGTATTTTGAGCACTTCTTGCGTTATTTTTGCCTCTTCGCGATGACTCGCTTGCTGTAGTCCTCAGTTGTAAGTCGCTTTGGATAAAAGCGTCTGCTAAATGACTAAATGTAAATGTTATCCTCCATCTCCGACGTCCACCGGACTTTCTGGTCCGCATACCGCCGGCTGTTTTGATTTTGTTTCCTGGTGCTTCGATCTTCGTCACCTCGCTTTCTGATTGGCTACACGCCACAGTCCACAGGCTGCGTGCTCGTTTGTCCCCGGGGGACACCACACACACGAGGAGAAATCGGGCCAAAAAAATCCAACATGTTGGATATCCCCGATTAGAGATCGGAGCGGTCCCGACGTCCTTCCGAGCAGACGAGAGCAGTCTTAACACACAACACACGGCAGGAATATCTGATCAGATTATTTTACGATAATCGGAGCATCCTTAAGATTGTCGGAAGGGGCGAATCGGGGCTAAAATCGGCCTAATTATCCTGCCGTGTGAACCAGCCTTAACGGGAGGATTTGAGCTTGAGAAGCGGAGTGTACTGACGTCTTTCTGCGGTTAAAACAACATTCCTTCTGATGTTCATTCATGTTTATGTGATGCTAAGGAAGAGATGATCGGTTCACGAGCAGCTTTAACTGAGGCGACACAGCGATCTGACAAACACATTAAAGAGCCATAAAACTGTATTTATTGTTTAAATTAATTTTTAAAAATGACCAAATTTGAAAGGCGAGACTTTCTTTAATATCAAAAGTAACCTGGTCTGTCAGTGTGTTGTCAGTGTCCTCTCTGCTCCACGATGTTTTTCACTGCGTGAGAACATGGTGTGTGTGTGAGAGCGGCGTAGCTTGTCGGACATAGCGACAGTAACTAAAGGGGGCGGCGCTTAGCGAACGGTCAATTGTGGTTTCGATCACATCTGACATTGACAGATGTGGACAATGCGTAATTGCGGACTGTTCATCTGGAGAACCTGGAGTTAGGGATAGGATGTGAACAGTTTAAATGAGGCGCCGGGAAGAGGGTGCTGCTCGTATACTGTACAAATGCACATCTGTGGTTAATATAAAGAGTCTCTTTTAGTGTAACCCTGGTGTAAAAGAAGAGCAGAAACACAAGACCTACGCCTGACTTCCAGCCTCAGCCTCAGATGAAACCAACTGAAGATAAAAGAAGACATTAAATCTCTCAAGATCTCCACAAACAGCATTGCCAGCTGCACTCATACAAGCTGACGTAATGAGAACACGGTACACACAGTGCTGATGCAAAAGCCAAGCCTAAAGGCTCTCTCCTGCGTTTGCCTTTCTAATGTTGTCTTTTGTCATTTATTTTCTATATCACAATAATATTGTACTTTTTTTTCAGACCACTAGTAAAAGTGTAACTGTGAATCCTATCCAGTCTCTTTCAATCAATAACTCACGTACAGTAGTGTGTACATTGGTACTGTTGAAATGGATATATGGCATACAGTAACTGTCATCACAACTGTTGCCATAGTTTACATCAATAATACTAACAGTGCAGTTTTACTGACCGCATGACTAAGCATTTTGACTATCTTGTTTGTGAACACTGACACAAGGACTTTATTCTGATGGCACTGATGTTCATCGACATAAATACTTACTTTAGAGAGATGAACTAAAGATTTTGAGTAAGTTACAGAATTGTTTTGAGAATGGATGATTTGAGAAATGCACCAAAGCGACTGAGTAAACTGTATGTATATCTTATGGTTATATTTACCATCAATAGTTAGCCAACATCACTTGCAATCATTTATGATATTTAATTTATAGTTATAAATGTTTGCTCGGAATAATATTGTGACAATGATAAATAAATATCCTGTGTATTAAGTTTAACTCCAAAGTAATACAATTATTCTAAAATAATGAAGGCACAAGTTTAGCTATAGTTGACTTAATATAGTTTACTTTTCATCTAGCTTTGGTGTTGTTGTTTTTTCTGTACCTGTGAATTAAGAAATCAAAATAGACAACTTTAAGAACACCAATTTCTTTCATTTAAAAAGACAATACAAAATCCAGACATTTTTACATGAGCATAAACAAATTTCAAGTGCAAATACCATTTCCCATTCCATGAATCATTGTGGCAAAGTCATTTCTTTTTCTCTCAAAAAAACAAACAAAAAAAGACATTTTGAAAAAGAAAAATGGGGGAAAAAGACAAAAAACAATAGAAAAACACAGACCAAAAAAGTAAACAGCAACATGGATTGATCATTCATCGATGTTTGAAATGGGTTTGGTAGAGCAAAGACAAGGGGAAGTGATCCAAACAATAAAGCAGCGGTCACAGACCGCCAATGACACCGACTAGTTACTCTGCATTTCTTTTAGTGAACATTCAACAAAACATTGACTACTTTGCCACAAACTTTTCATCTAGGCAATCATGGCTATTTCACATATGACCCATCCGGACATCCAGCCTGCAGCGCTGACACATGTTTTAGTAGCATCAACTGGTTCTGCAAGCGGGGCAATATCGACAGCTCACTTCTTCCTGGGTTAACCCCAGTTGTTTTTTTCGTTTTTTTCTTCTATTCTATCATATTTATACATTTAAACAATTATATTAGTGACCATTGTAATAGATGACAAAATGTACATAATACCTAAAATGTCAATAAATGCTTCATCAAATAACCCACACACACATTCAGTTCGTTTCAATTCTGGATCTCCGGATCTAGTTTTGAGGGTTAGACTTTTCTGCACTTGAAATGGCCTGGGACATTCTTGTGTGTTTGAATACAGATGAACTTTAACAGAGGTTGGATCAAGGGTTGGGTCAACACCACAACTTTGTCTTTTTTTTTTTTTCCCAGCACAGAAATAGTCCCAAAACAATCTTCGCAAGTATGTAAATGTGCAAGTACTGTATGTGTCGCATTAGATCGATCTTCTTTTACGGTAAGCTCTTGTTTAGCAAGTTAAAGTCGACATGTATAGCTAGCTTCCTGGTTTAGAACAAACAACTGAATGTAACTATCGTGTACTTGAGTCCCGAGGCTTCGCAGGAATGTGTGTTTATGTAACTGGACGAGTTTGCATACTTGCGTAGAGCGTTTCTGGCCTTGATGCGTGACGTCTGAACACACTCTTTAGGGCCAATCCCAATTCTACCCCTTACCCCTTCACTTACCCCTTCCCCTCTGTTTTGCTCGTGCACGTGGAGGGGTAGGGCTGTCTCGATTCTCTTTTGGTTGGAGGGGAAGGGCTAGGGGGAAGGGCCAGATAGCCCTTCAAACGAAGATTTTTCGGGACCACACTTCAAACGAAGGGGTATGAGAAGTGTCACTGCATACACCGGCCACAGGCGCAAAATGGCTGCCCAAGCAAAAAATTAGACCATAAATGTAAGAATCGTTGACTTTAATAAGTATTTTAACGACAAATAATGATTTGCTTTATGTTACATTCAATCTTGTGTTCATATTTACGGTCAGTTCCTTCAAAGAAACGTTTGTAAAAAAATCTCTTCTCCCCCGAACAAAGCACACAAGCTATTGGTGCGTTCAAGTCATCTCGTAAAGATCGTATTTATGAGTTGAACGCACATGAACGCCACACAATGTCGTATTTCACACAGTTTCACACAGTAAATAAATAAATAGGTCAAAATAGGACAAACATAGGTCTGTACCTCCAACGTGTTAATACAACGCCACAGAAAACAAGTCCTGTGCATCTTGGAAGTTTGTGATAAACATCGGCGCATCTCCTGTGACGTAGGCGACGACGTGTAACGGTGTAGTAGTGGTGTCCCATTTCTTAGGGGAATATTTTCACCCCTACGCCTTGCCACTCTGTTTCAAGGGTCAAGGGGAAGGGGAAGGCGAAGGGTTAGGGGTAGACGAAGGGGAAAGGGGTAGAATTGGGATTGGGCCTTAGTGTCCGCATTTGAAAGGGAGGCTAGTACAGCGGAAAGTTTCTAAATACAAGTTCGGGAGAACAACTTGTGTTTGGACTTATCTCTCAGACTCCAATTAGTCTACGTTTATTTCATATTTACAATATACAAAAAAAAAAAAGAAGAGACGACAGTAAACTACCATTTTGACCAGTCCTTTTCAGTTTACATATAAAAACTGGGTATAGTTTGACCTTCTCGAAGTTTGGTTCTTTTTCGCATATTCACACTTTATGTGAAGGGCTCTACCTATGAACACATTCATGAGGAATACTAATTCATAATTAATACAGGAAACACTCATAAATGTCGACATCCACAGGCTTATCCTGACACTATTTGCACTTTGCAAGCAGATCTAACCGGTGAAACCCAACACCTGAACGCTGCTTCTCTTTGGGTCCTTCTATAATGTGCAAAACAAACTCCAAACACTGTAATGTCATCTTGCTCGTGACCGAAATGTGTCGTGACTGAGAAGTCCATCCACGTCAACCCCGTTTATCAGTGATTCATGTCTGCACTATGAAATCATTTCTTCCAGCCTGTGAAAGAGTTCGGCCCCTCGACTGCTCTTCTCTGTAGGACATCTCTTGAATTGCAATAGGCAAAACCGAAGGCTTAAAGTGACGTTTCTGAAGAAGCAGCAATCGCATGTCCTGCAAAAGACTCACAGAACTGAGTGTTACCAGTCCACCGGTCTTAAAACCCCAACCGACCTTCTCATCACCCGAGCCTTTCCAATAACGCACAATTTGTTAAATTAACTTGAATATTAGGAAATAGACGAATATGCAGTTGACAATAATACAATCTGAACTGGCAGACCTTAACGAAACATTACTGTTTTAACAGCATGACCTTTCGAGATTACACGTATGCTCTAGGAGCTCAAATATAATGTTTTAACATTGTGAAATGCTTGATATGAATTAGATCTTACCAAGAGCACACTAAAAGTACAGATATAGAAAAGATCGTACATTTATTCGGAGAACTAGTAGAGTTTACGACGGCTGGAACTTGGGGAAAGCCTTTTTTTTTTAAAGCACGATCACAGCTAGCTCCAGTTCAACAAGTAGATTTTCTTTTCTTTGACATGCGACAACTTTCTTTTGTCTGTACAACACGCTCTTTAACTCAAATCGTGTGTATGAAAACCTGGCGTGTGTTTAAACTCACACGTCGCTCCTAGCGGGAGGAGTGGGACCACCCAAACCATCGTCTTCCTCTACGGGACTGAGCGTGCAAACGTTCATACGACCGAACAAAAGCATCGCCGCCACAGCACAGAACGGTGACGTAGAGAAAGGAAACGCGTTCATGGTCTCGATAAGACTGCGTTACATGTAGACTACACAGAAGCTGTTTTCCACTCGGAGCTGACGGACAAGAAAAAGAAAAGAAAAAGGTAAAGTGAAGTGAAACATCTGAAATCTGCATAGTGTGGTTGTGTGTGTGCTGTTGAATATGTGTGTGCGTGTGTATTTCCTTTAAATGTGTGTAGGATCCCGTTGACTCGAGGCCAGGTGACTGGAGGTGTGTGGATGTGGACGGAGCTCTTGGATTATTTGTACGGGCGCAGGAAGGCGGAGACTTTGCTGTGGATGAGGCGTATGAAGGAGCGCGGGAGCATCTCCGTGGAGTCCCGGGTCGAGTACTTGTAGTAATTGTTTGGGTGAGCCAGCACGTCGAACAGAGTTTTAATCAGTTTTTTATCCTGGTGGGAACAGAAAGGAGAACAATCGAATGAGACTGGCATGAAATGGACATGCATTTAAAAATCGAAATGTATAGAAATAAGCAGTTTAAACAATTGTAACATTCCTTGAACACAGTTTTGACAAAAATCACACTGAAGGACTTTGCACATCGAGTCCGAAATTCTCGTCCGAAATTCTCGCACGTTAAAAAATAAATGCGACCTCACGTCGTGTTGATCACGTACACACTGCCTCCGAAACGTTTGTCCGTGGTAAAATATTTCGGATCGTGTTCATTTTTCGCATCCGTAGCGAGCATTTAGAGAAGTGTTTTGACAATTCAGAGCCACCGAATGATGAATATGAAAAAATGCATATGAATCGTCATCCTAAAAATTTGTCGCGCACAGAAACCTTGAACACTGAGTCCGATGCCTCTTAATTCATACGTTGCAAAAAATTAGCAAAGCAATACAAAATGGAGTCCTCAAGCAGTGAGGATGATTCTGTCGTCCTCTCTCTTAAAAAGAGAAAAAGAAAGAGGAAATATTGGGTTTATCCAACAATCCTGAGATTGCGTAGAGAGGAAGGAGAGGTCGTTGCAGGATTATTCCAAGCGATTCAAAGTTTACCTCAGGATGTCAGTGGCTCAGTTTGGTGCTTTGCTAAAATACTGGAGCCAATTTACGTGAACCATATGATCCTGAACAGTTCTGGATTTTGGCGTTCGCTTGTACGGTGGCTCTGAATTGTCAAAACACCTCTCAAAAGGCGTGCTACTGATGCGAATGAAACCTGATCTGAATTTTTTTATGACGGACGGAAGTTTCACAGGCAGTGTGTAGACGTGATTGACACAACATGGTCGTATTGATGTTTTAACGTGCGAAAATTTCGGACAAGAATTTAGTCTTCCGGTGTGAAATTCACTTTTTTTTTCGTTTTTATCATATTTAGTCAACCTTGTCTTGTTTTTGTTTAGTCAACTTTTAGTCGACTAAATGTCTGAGCAATTTAGTGTAGTTTTAGTCAATGAAAAGTTTTAGTCACATTTGCATAATGGTTAAATTGATAATCATGATTATTTTGCTTAAAATTATACTTACAATAATTGTTGTCAATTGAGAAATGTATTTTTACATTTCATCAGAATTGATGCGTTTTCACCAATCAGGAGAATGTCAACTCATACGCATTTATTTTACCTCATCTAGGTTTTCTGATTTATTATAGGCTATTTATTAATACATTCTCTACATTATGAAAACAACATCATAAAACAAGAAACTTCTCTCAAAAATTAAAACAGTGAAATTTCTAGTAGCAATTCCAAATTACATTGATATTTTTTCTAATATAGTGAGATTCATGTATAGATTTATTGCAAATGATCACTGAGAAGGTCTGATCTCAGATTTAAGCGCAGCAATAACCGAAAGCGGCTCGTGAAGCAACACAGAAAAAGTATCCTTTTAGGAGAAAAGCTCTGATTGGAGGATTTAAACTCTTGAAATCTGACCACTGCAAGCATGAAAGCTCATAGAGGCTTTAGTCTGTAATATTTTCTCGACAAAACCGACGAGTTTTTGGTAAAGTGATATTGCATGTTGATATAGTCACAGTTATCATTTAATGACGTTGGTGTCGTTCAGTCATCGTCTCAGTCATGGAAAAAAGGTTGTCAGATTTCTTTGAACGAAATGAACACAACTTGCAGCAACTCTTAACACAACTTAAGGGTTTTGAATGAAGAGTAAACACGTTCATTACTGTTACTGCCAGATCAGACTTCACGAGTCACGACACTAACCTTGAGTATTTCTTGATGGTTTTCAGAGGCATAAAGTCTTCCATCTCTTACAATGTCTTCAACCAGCTGTTCGTAGTCTTCTAAAGAAAAATAAAATCATGCGCATTTTAGTGACAATGAATGTCAAGAAAGGACAGAAATCCACCAGAAATCCACCGTACCATCATAAGTGACGTATGGGATCTGGAAGCCGCGAGCGCTGTTTACATCGTTGGATTTGAAGTTGATCCAGAGGCGGCGAGATCGGGCCGTGAACGCGATCGGCCTCTCGTATGTCTGACACGTCTCATAGGTGGTGATGGAGGTTGCTGACCCTGAGAAGAACATTTTTTGTGTGTTTAAATCAAAGCTTAAGAAACCATCACCACTAACATGGAGAGATTAGTCCCGTAAGTCAATATTTCAAATGTCTTTTATACTAAGATTAGATCCTTCATGCATGATAACACCGTTTCATAACTTTCAGTACAACATACTTAAAGAGTAAAATAGTTTTTGACACTTGCACAACTGTGCAACAGTTGAGTTCAGTAAGTAAAAACTCCATAGGGGAATTAATTTTTAACGATAACGTCTAAACTTTTAAAGACAGACCTACTCTGAGGTTGTTAATCGATGATATCGATGGTAGTTTGATCGCAAAGATAGATATGATTCGTATTTGGGCACACTCAACTAACGCTGATGTAATTGTTTTATCAGAAACTTGGCTAAGCAAATCTGTTCTGAATGAGGATATCAGTATTGATGGTTACAATGTATATAGGACTGATCGTCTCAAAAGGGGTGGGGGTGTCGCGGTATATATCAAAAATAAGTTTCGTGTAAATATGCTTCTCTCTAAATCAGTGAGTAAGCAATTCGAATTTTTAGCTCTTGATCTCGAGGTCTCTAGGAATCTTCACATTACGGTAGTTGGTTGCTATAGGACACCATCAGCTGTCAGGGATGCTCTGCCTTCTTTAATGCAGCTTTTATCAGGACTAAATCAGAGCGAAATTGTAGTCATTGGAGATCTAAATTGGAACTGGTTACACCCCGTATCTGATGAATTTAAAGCTTACTGTGACTCGCTAAATCTCTTTCAGCTCGTTGACAGTCCCACTAGACCTAACCTGAAATGTCCAGATAAATCATCTTTAATTGATCTTATCCTAACCAACGTTCCTTATAAATACTCAGCAGCTTCTGTTTTTGCAAACGACATTAGTGATCACTGTGTTGTTGCTACGGTCAGAAACACAAAAATTCCCAAAACCAAGTCACGTATCATTATTAAGCGTGACACAAAACATTTTTCGGAACAAGGTTTTTTACACGACTTGTTTTATTTTGATTGGGACAAAATGTGTCTTATTGCAGATGTCGAAAACGCTTGGAAATTTTTTAGTGATGGTTTTAAAGAAATTGTTGATAAGCATGCTCCCCTCAGAAAGTATAGAGTAAAAGGCCGGAACAATGCATGGTTCACTGCAGATTTAGCCAACTCTCTTCATGAGCGGGATAAGGCCTGGGCTAAAGCCAGGAAAACAAGCCTGGATTCTGATTGGCTGCTCTTTAGGAGACTGCGCAATTTGTGCACTGTGGCTATCAGAAAGGCCAAAGCTGACCACTTTCTTATAGAAACTTCAAATAATTTAAATAACCCCTTAAAATTCTGGAAGACGATTAAATCCTTGGCCGGAAACAAAACTGGCATCGAGCTGCCACCATGTATTTTTAAGGACACACGTAAACTATCCGATAAGGCTGAAATGCTTGGCTGTTTTAATGAGCATTTTATTGCCTCTGGTTCTTTATTCGATTCCCTTAACACTTCACATCAGCAGCATCCTAAAGGTAGTTCTTTCGGTCATACTGGAGTCAGTAATTCTTTTAGTTTTAAGCCATTTTTAGTTTCAGAAGTGCATAAAGCCCTCACACTTTTAGACATTAGAAAATCTGCTGGTCCTGATAACCTGGAGCCTTATTTTCTACAGTTAGCATCTGATTTTATTGCATGGCCTTTGACTTATCTTTTTAATCTTTCTCTGGACACGAATGAAATTCCACTTATATGGAAATCCGCATTTGTCCTTCCTCTGTTAAAAGGGGGAGACCCGACTGATTTAAATAATTACAGACCCATTTCGAAACTGTCCGTCCTGGCCAAGGTTATGGAAACTCTGGTAAACGAACAGTTGAAAGTTGAACAGTTGAACTATTAATAAAACTTTGTCTAATTTTCAGTCAGGCTTTCGGAAAAAACATAGCACAACTACAGCAGCCCTAAAGGTAGTAAATTATTTTATTGACTCTTTAGATAAGAAACAACATTGTGCAGCTCTCTTCATTGACCTATCGAAGGCTTTTGACACTGTGGATCACGCAATATTAAAACAAAGACTTCTCAGTGTCGGGTTGTCAGGAAAAACAGTTTGCTGGTTTGATAATTATCTATCAGGTAGATCTCAGTGCGTACAGGTAGATGGTCTCACCTCCAGCCCTCTAAGTATAACCAAGGGTGTGCCCCAGGGGTCAGTGCTGGGACCACTTTTATTTATATTATATATCAACAATCTTGATCAAAATGTCTCCAACGCAAATTTTCATTTCTATGCTGATGATACTGTGATATACTGCTCAGCATCAACTCCAAACCAAGCTCTTTGTCAGCTACAACTTGCTTTTGATACTGTACAACGCACCTTGTTTGATTTAAAACTTGTTTTGAATGACAACAAAACAAAACTTATGTTGTTCTCCAGTGCAAAATCAAAGTCACAGAACCTTCTACCTATCACTACTTTTCAGGGCTCCGAGATTGAGTTTGTATCTCAATACAAGTATCTAGGTATCCTAATTGATGATTCGCTCTCTTTTAAACCTCACATTCAACAGTTGGTAAAAAAACTAAAGCTGAAATTGGGTTTTTACTTTAGAAACAAGTCATGTTTTTCCTTTGAGGCCAAAAGGAGGCTTGTTGCTGCCACTTTCTTGTCGGTGCTGGACTATGGCGATGTTATATACATGCATGCATCCAGCACAAGCTTAAAACTGTTGGATACTGTCTATCATGGAGCTCTTAGGTTTATCACAAACTTTAAAGCGCTTACTCATCACTGTTCCTTGTATGATCGGGTTGGTTGGTGTGCATTGTCCACCCGTAGACTTAATCATTGGTACATTCTTATCTACAAGGCAATTCTAGGTCTGCTTCCCCCATACCTCCAATCTTACATTGAAAAGAAAAGTACAGGAAGATATTGTCTTCGTTCTGATGACTTATTATTATTATCTGTCCCTAAAGTCCGGACCGAATTGGGAAAATTGGCGTTCAAGTATGCGGCCCCCTGCGCTTGGAATCAGCTGCAAAATGTCCTGAATCTTCAGGTGCCTGTTTCATTGATTGATTTTAAATTACTTTTAAAAAACATGGAGGCGACACAAGCTGGCTGTAGATGTTATGACTGATTATTCGGACGATCCTTGCTGTTGTTATTTCTTGTGATAATGTATATGAAACTGATTTTTTTATTTTTGTTATGATCTTATAACTATTTATTACTGGCACAAATTGTTATATGTTGATCTTATATGTTTTATGTCTGTAATCTTGTTAATTGTGCTGCTGCCTGTCTTGGCCAGGACGCTCTTGGAAAAGAGATTTTTAATCTCAATGAGTCTTTTCTGGTTAAATAAAGGTAATAATAATAATAATAATATACAGTGCCTAGAATAAGTGAACACACCCATGCTAAAGTTAGGGTTAGGGTTAGTATCGTAAATAAATAAATGTTCTTCCTTAAAATACAGGGTGCATAAGTCAGGACACCCCTGTGTTAAAGTCCCATAGAGGCGGCAGATTTTTATTTTTAATCTCTAGGTATGGTGAAGGGTGTGTGATGATGTGGGAACTTTATCAGGATCATAGTATCCCGGATCCATCAAATAACTGGCCTTGAAAAATATAAATCTGCCTGCCTCTATGGGACTTTAACATAGGGGTGTCCAGACTTATGCACCCTGTGTTTTAAGGAAGAATACTTATTTATTTACGATACATTTATTCAAAGAAAATTGGTGTCCTTAAAGTTTGGAGTTTTTTTTATGAAGGTATTAAGATCAATTTCCAAAAGATGATTTTTTATTCCTCTTTTTAGTCTTTAGCATGGGTGTGTTCACTTATTCTAGGCGCTGCATGGTCTTGTTGAAGCCATCAGCTTGCATTTTTTTTAACTTATTTATTTTAACAGTGAAATTCCTGGTGAAAAACTACATTACCCATGATGCTAAGAAAATTCCACCAATCAGAAAATTGTGGCAAGCAAATCTCGCCAAAAGTTTTTAGCTCCACCCACTCCCATGAAGCACCACGAATGACACAAGCAAGTCAGCGTTGATACGCTCTCAAAATGTGTAAATGTTTGTATCATTCGCAATGCTTCATGGGATTGTAGTTCTTTCCCTCAATAAAGCTGTTGAGTTCAGTCTTTTTGCCAAGGTTTCAAATACTTTTTTGCTTCAAATAAAAGTTAAGTAATGTTGATTCGTTGGTTTTTGGTTGGTTTGGATCTTAGCTTATAATGCTTTTACAAACACTTTTAAAATCTCTATGGGAAAAATGAATGGAAAAAATACTTCCGTAACCAACGCCACAGAAAAAGTGGGCAGGCACTAATGCACTCTATAAAGGCCAAACCTGGAAAAGCACAGAAACGTACAGTTCTTCCTCATGACTAGGACGTCTCCGCACTCATCCTCAGATGGGAGGAAGATCTCTGGGACCACGATCAAAATCTTGCGTTTGTGTGGAGGGTTGATGGTCCAGACACACTCTACATTGGCTGGGTAGTTTCCAGGATAGTTGGGGGACTCGATGTATCCGATGAACTCGCCTATTTCACCCCCACATTCCCGATCTGAACACACCATCAAATAAACAAAGAGATCACGTTACGCTAAATGTCTCATTAAGAACATTTACATGACTTTAATAGACCTGGTCACTTTTAATTAGAGATGCACCGATATGAACATTTTGGCTGATACCGATACCGATAATTCTTTATATTTGAAAACCGATAACCGATATATTGGCCGAAAAATCTAAATACAATTTTTATATAATTTTTGAGAGCCTGATTACAAAACTAAAAGTCTCACCATTAAAAACCATGTCCCAAGCACACAATTATGATGTTCTTCTTATAATTATTTTCCGCCTATATCACAGACTTGTGCTGCACATATTGCACTTTACTGTATTTCCCTTTTTTGAAATGATTCCAATCATATTTCAAGCAATTCAAAACCATAATGGCGAATCTGTCGCATCTGAAGCGTCTCAGCTGAAGGAAATAATCCATTATTCATTGGCTTCAATATATCGGCCACATTTTCTTATCGGGCTGATAACGATATGGTGGCCGGTATATCGTGCATCTCTATTTTTATTTCAAGAGCATGATGAGTTTAAAACATTTCTTCTGTGACTTGGTGAAGATTTATTTCAACAGAACCATATGATAGACACTGACCCTGTAGGGAAATCTTCACATCACATAAACACAACAAAGCATCAGTCCAAGTGCCCAATTACATGCGTGTCCTTTATAGCACTTTGACAAACTAAGGATGCATATAATTAACTGGCAAATGTGTTAACCGATAGTAAGAATTTTGATCTATTAATCCTATTAGTTAAAAAAATAATGATATAGTAATTTAAAAGGACTACGGTATGTAAAATTCAGAAACCCTTGTTATTAGCGACACCGGTGGCTGTTAAGTGAACTGCAGCCAGCAAATCTCTTTTTATTTTATTTTGTTACAAGCCGTTCACACATTGACGATACAAAAAAGCGATTAACACATGAAAATTCGTACCTATAGCCCCCTTAACAAGTAAATATATATATGGCCAGCCACATACTGCAGATAAATTCAGTTGACACTTCACCTTTTAGTGATGCATATACTTCAGTAAACCATATTCTATAACCGAGTTTACTCAATTCTATAACCAAATTAGCTAATAGCTGTAAAAATAAACCCATTCTTATGGGGTAAAAGTACATTTGTTGGTATTTATAATGGGTCACAGATGGGGTTTAATTTAACAGTCGAATCTTGTCAGTTAAGAGTGTCGGCTATTGTAGAAGATTTTATTATTTAGAAAATAAGTAATTTAGCTATATATGAGTACGCCATTATTTACTGTGTGTGTGACTTTGGCTTAAAGGGATAGCTCACTTTAAAATTAAAATTCTGTCATCATATACTCACCCTCAAGTTGTTTCAAACCTGTATGAATTTCTGTCTTCTGCTGAACACAAAGGAAGATATTTTGAAGAATGTCAGTAACCAAACAGTTAACTGGTCCCATTGACTTCCATTGTAGGAAAAAAAAAATACTATGGAAGTCAATGGGACCAGTTAACTGTTTGGTTTACCTACATTCTTCAAAATATCTTCCTTTGTGTTCAGCAGAAGAATGAAATTCATACAGGTTTGAAACAACTGAATTTTCATTTTAAATTGAACTATCCCTTTAACCTTGAAACCTGAAGAAAAGCATTGAATGTTGCCATTCTATTCTGAGAAAGTCACATGGTAAAAGACCCCCCAAAAATCTAAAGGATGTGATACCATCTTTGGAAAAGGGTGTATGTACTGTATATATGTGTGAAGCTGGGCAATGATCTGGAGTGATCTCCTGCAGGAGATGCTCAGCTTTGTTGGACAATAAAGTCTCATATTTCTGGCATCAAAGATCTCTGAGAAGTGATTTCCCAAAAAGATTGAAACCACAACACTGTCAGTCAGGGGGGCAAAAAAAATAAAATGAGGATCCCAATGACAAAACACATAATTTCACTCAAAATGCCATTTGTTGATCTGATGTTGGTTTTACATCCAGATTTTCAATCCACTTGTATAGTGATAAGGGACTATAAGAAGTCCACACTTGTGGTTTAGGATGAAGGGACTCACTCTTGCATTGAGAGACGCTGATGGCGCCGTCAAAGTCTGTGGTGGTGTTTCCAGGGCAGGAGATGCAGTAATTCTGCCTGAACTCAGCCTGGTAGGTTCCATGAGGACAGCGGATGCAGCGATGAACTGAGGTGTTATAATAATGACCTGGAGAACACAACACTACACACACGCACACACACAACACAACACAGATGTCTGATTTAGCATGAAGCTTCCCCTCACACACACACATGGACTACAAGAGTCTAATTTTAGTAAATGTAAGACTTCATTTGTCCAGTTTTTATGGTCAAATCAATATCTGAACTCTATTACACTTGAGGAAAACACTTCTGCATGTTTTACATGGTTTTGTGAGTCAAACATTCATTGCTGGTGTGTATGAAACGTAAAATCTAAACTATTTTCTCTTACAAATCTACACACAAACATACAACATACGGTAATTACAAATAATTAATTTTGTGTTAACCAGGGTTATTATAGTTAATAACAACAACAACAAAAACTAGTAAACAAAAATATAATAAAATACTTAAAAAAACTAAACTTCATTCATTTATTTATTTCATTTATTTCATTTGCCAAGGCAACATTTCTCATTTTCAATTTAGCTTGATCCAAAACTGAAGAAACAAAAACTATATACAAAACAAAAAAACAAAACAAAACAAATAAATGTATAACATAAAATAGCTAAGGTAGACAACTACCAATTTGATCTAATTTGAATGAACATTTAATTCACGGGCAACAGCTCTGGTGGACATTCCTGCAGTCAGCATGCCAATTGCACGCTTCCTCAAAACTTGCGACATCTGTGGCATTGTGCTGTGTGATGAAACTGCACATTTTAGAGTGGCCTTTTATTGTGGCCAGCCTAAGGCACACCTGTGCAATAATCATGCTGTATAATAAGCATCTTGATATGCCACACCTGTGAGGTGGATGGATTATCTCCTCAAAGGAGAAGTGTTCACTAACACAGATTTAGACAGATTTGTGAGCAATATTTGAGAGAAATAGGCCTTTTGTGTACTTAGAAAAAGTCTTAGATCTTTGAGATCAGCTCATGAAAAATGGGGGCAAAAACAAAAGTGTTGCGTTTTTTAAAATGTCATTGTGTTGTGCACTACTGGGCTAGCCTGGTTCTACCAGACTCTCGTACATTTCATTTGTACAGAGAGTCTGGCATCTCTCCATTGACAAGCGTTAACTTCCTTGTAGGCGGTACTCTGTGGAAGTTTAAAACTATTGGATCTGCCCAGAGCCACTCTGGATCTGCTATAACCAATCGCTAACGTTTGGTCGTGACGTATGACGACTCAAACTAGCGCACAACCTCAACGTCTTCGTTCTCAGCCACTCCCTCTGTTCACTGATTGGACCGGTAAAAAATTGACTGGAGAAAACCCAAGAATATACCACAATCCCAGACGTAGTACTGAAGGAAAATGAAAATTGAGCGGAAGTACATAGGAGGGCGGAGCCAGGCTACTACTGGGCCTCCGTAGAAGAGGGTTTCAACCAGTATAACAAAAAGTGTTTATAAAAAAACATTGCCTACCTCTTAACTAAAAATTGTGCACCGTGTTTTGCTCCAAACATCATGAATATATTACAGTATTTTTTTATGCACACTGTTTAGCTTGATGTGAATGTGTCAAAATGCCTGACCTTTGACCTCACAGTCATTGAAGGAGCTGGCACCCTCTCTTTTGGTACCGAGCCCGCCTCCACAGGGGAAACAGAGAGTTCGTCCTGGGTCGGGCTGGTACGCTCCCAGGGGACACGACTGACAGGGCTTGAACCCATCGCTGGAGAAATACCCTGGTGGACATTGACCTATAAAAAGAAGAAAAAAAAGTTTTACTTTTTTGAACCAATTGTATCGTACAATTACAACCATTAAAATATATTCTGTATCTATAATTAATAAAGAGGTCCTTGCCTCAAGTCACCTTTATTTATACAGCGCTTTTTACAATACAGATTGTTTCAAAGCAGCTTTACAGTGATAACAGGAAAATAGTGCAACAAAGTTTGTTTCTAGAAGAAAATAGCGATACAGTCCAGCTTAAGTAAGTTCATTTTTGTTATAAAAAAGAGAAAGAAACAGAACAAAGTTATGTCAAGGTTTTACAATAGTGGATTCATCATACGATACAATTTATGCATGCACAGCATTCCACGGGAAAATAAAAGAAAGGAGAATTTTTTCAAATGTACCCAAAGACAACAATTAAACAAATGAATCGACAAATACTTTTAGTTTAACTCATTTATATGCATTAGCAAGCAGAAGGCACATGGATTAAGGCTGGTCACCTGCACATGACGTGATGTTGCGGGCCCCTGGTGGACCATGCCGGTCTCCTCCAGGGCAAAGGTCACAGGCCAGCTGACCTTCACGCTCCTGAAAGGTTCCAGGTGGGCAGTGGACGCAGCGCTCCTGCTCACCATGGTAGTACGACCCAGGCAAACACCTGACTGAGAGAGAGCAGCCAGCAGGGGGCAGCAGTGAGGACGTGGAAATTAACTTTGAAATGTAACTCTGAAGACCCTGTCGTCTCAAATTCATTTATTGCATGTTTCATTTCTATTGCTTTAAATGTTTTATGAGTTAATTTTTTGTAGACTGTCTCTGTCTCTTGTTTGAAAATGTACTTTATTGCCTTGCTCGACCTCAAGTTTCTTATCCTGTCTTTTTTTGTGTGTGTTACAGATATATCCCCTGGGATCTTTGATCAATAATATTAATAAAACCCTGCAGTTTCAAGAAATCAATGTAAAATGCTCAAATTCATCTTGCAAATATTTACTAATAAGCTAAACTTTGCTTTAGTCAGTTATTCTGGTGTCACTATTGTCCTGTGCATTGGGTTACCACCAGCACTAAGTCCAAGCCTATTCATTTACTCCCACAATGTAATACCAAATTTAGCATTTTAATCAACAGTTTTTGTGAACCTTTTATCATATGTGTCTGAGTATCGCAATAATATCCTATCGTGAGTTATGTATCGAATCGTGACATGAGGGTCTCATTACACCCCTAATATCCATGCAATTCACACACCATCTCGGGTTTCTATCTCTAGTAGATGCTCTTGCTCATTCTCATCTGTTGATAGTATCCCAGCAAGCAATTTAGCATTTAAAAGGCATCTAATGGCCTTGTTTTTTTAATGTCTGAGCTGTTTAGAAGGCTATTAGACGTCTTTAAAATGCAAAATTGCTTGCTGGGATGTTTTATGATACAGCACATACATTAACATTTATACATTTGGCAGGCGGCAGCGCTTTTATCCAATGCAACCCTGCATTCAAGCTATACAGATGAAACTCGAAACGTTTGAATATAGTGCAAAAGTTCATTTATTTCAGTAATTCAACTTAAAAGGTGAAACTAATATATCATATAGACTCATTACATGCAAAGTGAGATATTTAAAGCCTTTATTTGTTATAATTTTGATGATTATGGCTTACAGCTTATGAAAACCTCACAATATTCTAATTTTGAATTTGGGGTTTTCATAAGCTGTAAGCCATAATCATCAAAATTATATCAAATAAAGGCTTGAAATAGGCTCGAGTTTCACCTGTACATTGAATTCCCCAGGAATCAAACCCCATGACTTTGGCGTGGCAGGCGCCATGCTCGACTGTTTTGGCAATAGGAAGCCCTTGCATTATTCAAGGGGTTCATGAATAACAGGCCCCACTCACTCTTCCGTTCTTACCACAGCGGCCGCTGTCTTTCTCTCGGCCCGGTCCGCAGTTCTCCTGTCTCAGTGCCGCCTGCGGGAGCTTCTGCGCGACCTCGTACTCCAGCCCGGCCACACGGATGAGGAAACGCTCCTGGTTAATGGATTTTTTCAGGGCTTTAATGTACGACTTCATCTGCTGCTCCATGCGCTGCCTTTGACACCCCATGTTACAGCTCCCTACAGGAGAACAAGACGAACGACTAAAAATGCAGTGCACACACACGGTCATCCTGTGCAGTTTGTCTGCACACTGCAAAAAATTATGTTCTTCCTCAGTATTTTTGTCTTGTTTTCCAGTACAAATGTGAACCTGGACCACAAAACCAGTCACATGGGTACATTTAAATTGAGATTTATACATCATCTGATTAAGCTGAATAAATAAGCTTTCCATTGATGTATGGTTTGTTAGGATAGGACAATATTTGGTCGAGATACAACTATTGAAAATCTGGAATCTGAGGATGCAAAAATATCTAAACATTGAGAAAATCTCCTTTAAAGTTGTGCATTTATGTTCACGATTGTGCTGCATTCACTCACAAAAATACATGTTTTATATATTTACGGTAGGAAATTTACAAAATATCCTCATAGAACATGATCTTTACTTAATATCCTAATGATTTTTGGCATAAAAGAAAAATGGATAATTTTGACGCATACAGTGTATTGTTGGCTATTGCCACAGATATACCCGTGCATCATGTGACTGGTTTTGTGATCCAGGGTCACAAAAATCCAAAAAATTCTTCATAAAAGATACATTTACTTGAGGTGAAAAATTACTGAAGATAGTGAGTCTTGTTTTCTGAAAAATTTCTCAAAATTAAGTGACTTTATGTTTTAAGTGTAAAGTCACTTAATGTTGAGATTTTTTTCTTCCGAAAACAAGTCTTAATATTTTAAGTAATTTTGCTTCTCAAGTAAATGTATCTTGATTTAAAGGCATAATATATAAGATTTTTGGATTCAAATCTCCAAAAACCACTAGAACAGTGTTATATATTTTGTTGACTTGTGTACTTACATTATTATCCCAGATGTTTCCAAAAATGTTTAAATCCAGAGAATTAAGCAATTTTAACCAGGACACGGACGTGTCATTGCGTCGCCTATCTGACATCATACCCGCGTTATCCCTCGATTTCCGTGTTTGTTTTTTATTTTGCAGAAACCATGGAAACACCAAAGACGCTTTCATATATTATGTTTTATTAGACAAGGGAACAACTGTTTGGATACATTTATAGACAGAAAACGAATCATTGTTATACAGCTCAACACTGTTAGTCTTATTGTTTGAATCGCTTGTTTTCTTGATTTTCCGAGTACCATGTTTTTACCAAGCCTCAGAGACAACGCTATTTTGTCAAGTGGCTAACATAACATAATCAGATGCAGCTTTATTTTTAGTAACAGTAATGCAGCATTTTCTCCATCATACAATATGTTTTAAAATCAATTTAGCAACACAAGCCATCCAGCATTTATTAATATAATATTCTAACGTCGATCTAGTTCACTGCAGTGTGCAACAAGTGTCTCAGAGTAATGTTAAAACATAATTTTCAACAGACAACTGTAAATGATAAAACAGCGCTGTTACCCCACATACGCTTGACCTGAAGAAGCCGAAACGGCGTCTGTGGCATAATAAAAGTTCTGCTGCTCTCGAGCCGTATCTCGCGCTCGTCTCTCATTAGCAATCGCTCCAGCTCTGCTTCATACTACAGTAACGTTAATAATCTCAGCTATGATTATTATTTCTGCCCGAGTCCCGTCAGATTATTTTCCACTGGTTATGAGGTGAAGACAACTCCTGTGATACCGCGCTCAATCTCACAAGCTACACCTTTGTTTTGAATAGGCGACCTCTAGTGGCGAAAAACTACATAGTGTGCCTTTAAAGGTACACTGTGTAGGAAGTTCTCCCATCCAGTGGTGAAATTGTACTCTTTAGCGCCTCGCTTTTTCAAATGCGTGTTGCAACTACGGTAGCCATTATGTAGCAAGAAGCTCTGACAACATGTCTTCCAATAGCACTTCATCGAGTTTTTCAAAATGGCGGAACGACATGGAAGCCTCCGTGGACTTACCCGTCCCATGTAAATAAAGATAAGAAATTCTTCGCTTATGAGGATAAGTCAGATCATTGGCTGAGGTCATTTTACACCAATGAGGACATATTTATGAATATAGACATTGATTTTAGCTTATAAAATACTTAAACTACACAGTGTACCTTTAAGAATCTTTAGATAGTTGTACAGGAAAACAAGGCGTGGATGTGAGACTCACCGGTGGTGTCCCCTGGCTTGACCTCGGCCTCCAGCTCCAGAGTGATGCGTGTGACCTCTTTGCTTGACGGGTTACGCGCTCTGCGACCTTTGGACTTCTTAGACGAGTCACACTTCAGGTTAACAAATGTGACCAGGCAGTTGTTGCATGGTTGACCACCTACAAATCAAGTTATTATTCACAAAAAGGGCATTTAAATGTCAGTGTTTCACATTTTGGAGTGACATAGATTATGTCAACAAGTCATAAACCGTTTTTAATTATATATTTTTTTTAAATAGATTTAAAGAAATAGTTCACCCAAGAATAAAAAGTGTCATAACCTTCATGTTATTTCAAACCTATAAGACTGTGATCATAATATTACCAGTACTCAAGTTTTCTGATTAATCCCTAGGTCACATCTACTAAGTGCTAGTAAGTTTTATCAACTCAAAAATGATTTACTTTCTAAACTTAAGGCAATCAGTTTCCACAAGTTTTCTAAGTGAACTCAACTTATTGTTAAATTAAAATGACATTTTACAGTGATTTAAAGGGAAAACAAGTTTATTTTTCTTATCCCGTTGGCAGACATTTAATTCTCGTTAACTTAATTTGAATGCATCAGAAAATGAATCTAATGCAATTTTTGCTTCTAAAGTAAATTTATCTTTTGTGATGCATGAAAACAATGAGGTTTGTGTATGTATGTGTGTGTGTGTCAATTATTGTTTAGATGCAAATAAAAGCCTAAATTAAAATGGTTCATAATATAAAATGACAGTATCTTTTTACAAGACCTGGATTATACCAGTTAATTCATACTAATTAATTTTAAGATACCTTTTTTGCTTATAACCGTTTACGTTTTGGTTACCTGGACTTTTTAAATCTTAATTTGTATTTCGAAGATTAACCAAAGTCTTACTGGTTTAGAAACGACATGAGGGTGAGTTTTCAGAAATGTAATTTTTGGGCAACTATTTCTTTAAAGGGTAACTAAACCCTAAAACAACTTTTTTTAGTTAATGACCTGTAAGACTGGGGGTTTATTAATGCAGTTCATTGATTTAAGTATTTTTTTTTTTTTTTTTACATTTGGGTATAAAGTAGCCTGGCAAGCCAGACTTACATCAAGATGTTTAGTCTGGCAACTCTCCATAGACGCGGCTCAATCCGAGGGGCGGGATAAACGGTTTTCTCTCAAAATCCCTCTGCAAGCAATAGGATAGCGCTACAACCAACCAGAGCAACGAAGAAGGCGACGTAGTCCGAGCGGCAAACATCCTGTCCAGCAAAACTCCGAACACTTCTTCCTTTTTTAAGAATGACTTCAGTGCCGTTCTTTGCTCTTTTCTTAAAGACAAACTTAACTCCAAGTCCTCCAGAGTCGCGGCCAAAGCCGATTCGAAAGACCGCTGTTCTCCATCCGCAGCCGCCATTCTTTGTTTTAAAGTGGCAGCCGTCGCAACTCTGTCGTCATATGTTAAGCCCGCCCCCGCCTACTCTATACACGACGTGATTGGCCTGACCCAATTTAGGTTTTTGCAGCTAGAAGGTCTATGGAGAGTTGCTAGACTGCCCTGGCTGCAAAATACAATTTGCTGCCGCTAGGGTGCGTCTAGATTTCTAGGCTAGGTATAAAGTGTTTTAATTCTACAATATGTGGTGTAAAAACGTGTGAGTGCTGCCCTCTTCAGGTTGAACGGTGGCTACTGCAGTTGAATTTTCCTATTGGATGTTGTGGGGCCATGTGACGTAAGAGGGTACCAGCTAACCACGCCCTTGCCTACAGAGAGACGTGTCTCAGGTGCACCCCCCCCCCCCCCCCTCCACTTTTCCAGCATTTTTCAAATATTGCCTGTAGAGGCCAAAGTACAATTCATAGCAAAGTGAATAAGAATGAATGTTAAACAGGTAAATAATTTGTTTTAGTAGTTCATGTAATGGTTACAAAATGTTAAATAATACTTAAAAGGTTAAAAGCATTCTAGAATTCATGTGCTTATAGGATTTGGTAAAATAGTATACTGCCTCTTTAAGAGTATGCATACTCCGGCTACATTATGTTGATTCTCAGAACGCGATTCTGATCTTGAGAGCTGTGGAAGCAAATGGTTTTCTTACCTGATAACTGCTAACTTCTAGCTACTTTTTTATTTTCATTAACACTTAGAATAAGTGTATTATTCAGCTCACATTCTCTTTTGTAAATCAGAAACCAAGGAGATTTTCATCTTTTATTTCAACAACGTTTCTGAAGTGGATTTATTGAACTGTATTGCTGGGCTGGCAATGAACACTGCAAATGGGACTAGCTGCTTGGAATAATGTTAGATAGTTATTAGTGTAAGCCATTGCACATATCAAGATTTCAAACCTCTACATTGCCAGTGTGTGGAGTCAGGCTCTGACCAGGGGTTTAGTTACCCTTTAATGTCCCAATTATCATTGTTTATGTAGCAAAACAAGAATGCATCTCCCTTAATCCACGACAGGGACCATCAAAATGATATGGTACCCTTCATTTCCTGGGCCCTATGACCTCTGACCTGGCCCGATCTGTCTGCCGTTGTCCTCTGCTCTCCCCTTATGCTTCGGGTGCAGGTAGCATTTGGCGTTCTTGATCCGAAAGGATGCCGTCTGCTTCACTGGAGGAGCCTGAGTCTCTAAACCAAACAAAGAGGCTTTGACACACAACCCAACATGATTCATATAATAAAGCCCTTCCTGACAACTACTAGCTAACTACACTCATGCACAGCTGCTGGCTCGCTACATTAAACATGCTTGATTGAAGAAATAAAAGCAGCTGGGCTGGTTTGTGGTCTTCGAACATTTGAAGCAGATTCATGTTAGCTTCATGCTCACTCCGAACACTTATGAGGAACAGCAATTTGAGATTATAGTGTGCCGTGACAGGCATCCTAATGTGAAACGAGTCTGACATCAAAACAAACATCAGGCATGGTAAATAAGTTTCTAATTTTCCAAGCGCATCAAGTGATCATGTAATTGGATAGCTGTGATGTATCTGTCATTATGTTTCTCTGAATCATCGGCTGCAGCTGTTCAAAAGAAACGTCTCATCGGTTTCCAGGTTCTGTTTGCTGGCACTTTCAACAAAATACGAAAATAGGGCCTGAATGTCTTAGAAAATTGAGGTGCTTAACATTTAGAAAATGTTGACTGTTAACAACAGGAGATGAGTTAATATATGATCTCTTTGATTTGTTATTCATTTAATATGTGGCGCCCATTGCCATTAGGATGTCTAAATACCCTTTGACTGTGATTTTTTTTTCTTACCATTAAAAATAACAACACTAATCAGACCAATTTTATTTATTTTTTACACCAGAACAGGTAACAACAGCATTGCAAGTTTAGTCTTAATTAAGGCATTACACCACAGATGAATAAGCTAAACAAATAACTAATAATATCACCATACTTTTCCAGTTGATTAATTACATCAAGAGTTATTTTGTTCTGTATTACAAGTTTTCACATTTAAATGAGGCACTGTCTAAAAAAATGTGCACTAATTTGCATCAAATTCCAGAACAAAAATCTGAACACTGGATAAAGCCAGGTTCAAAATTCTTGTTTCATTTTGTTGACATATTAGAGTTAAAGGTTTTTACTGAGGGGATTTTGGATATCTATTTGTATCACTCCATAAATCAGAAAATACAGAGAACAGCCTGAAAAAAAATACATTTTCACCATGTTTTTAGGATTAAAATGTTGTATAAAATCAGGCGAATGATATACGAACAAACCCTTCAGTAAAAACCTTCAGAATATAGATGGGAAGCCAAACAGCCCAAAATATCAAAATTGACTCATGGATGAAAAACAATATATTTCCTGTACTTACTGTCCATTACTCAGCAAGTTTATGGCCAAAGTTGATTTATAGTTATTGATAAACACATAGCTAATATATTTACCAATTTCTATAACAGTACCGTATATAAGACGACCCTGAATATAAGACGACCCTGAATATAAGACGACCCCCCCATTTTCCAGACTTATTTTTGGGATAAAAAGAGATTTTTGTGGAAAAAATCTGGTTTTCAACAGAAAATAATTTTATTTGAAAATTGTACTGATAATTCATTCTCTCTCTTCCAGCACGCACGCGCACCTCTCTCTCTCTCTCTCTCTCTCGCTCGCTCGCTCTCTCTCTCTCTCTCTCTCTCTCTCTCTCTCTCTCTCTCTCTCTCTCACTCTCTCTCTGCGTCTCGCTCGGCAGAGAGGAGCAGCGTTTTAATTCAGTTAAACACAGATATTATGTTGCTTCTCTAATTTTACATGCAAGTACAGCCGAAATCACAGCACAGATATTGTTTTTATCTTATGTGTATTTGACTTCATCAGACGACGGCTCGATTATCAGGATTTTTGTGCAGATTAACATCTTGGAAGGGAAAGCTGGTTTTGTCTTAATGGGTCGCGTTTCAGTCACTATTTCATATTCATTCTGTTGTTCTTTCTCCCTTTCCCCCGTGATTTTGTCCATATCGCGAATATAAGACGACCCTCCATTTTTCAGCCTATTTTTAGGACAAAAACCTTGTCTTATATTCGGGTATATACGGTATTTACAACAAAAAATGGGTTCACCTGTATGGGTTCCTATACTGTTAAAAAGGAAATACAATGAGACACCAAAGCGTACCCTATTTGCGGACCATTAATAACCAATATTAATTTGCTCTTGAGACAAGGAAGGTGTTCAGAGGACGTGTGTATGATCTTACCTATGCAGGTGTGGATGTTGCTTGCGTTTAATCTGCTCTGGGATTTTCCTCGCAGGATGGGTATTCCACAGCTCACAGAATAACTGCTGTCCGATTCTGCGAAACGCAAAACCAAAATTGGCATTAGAGTTGAATAGTCAAGTGTGTTATGTGGTTATACTGAAGTTACAAAGTATTTTTTTGGTATGTACCTGATAGATAATGTGCTTTGGATGCACATGTGAGAGAGCAGCTCTCTTTTTTCCCCGTCTTACTGCAAGTGAGGGTGGCTTTGGGGGACACCAGACTGGACGCACATTTCACGAGCTCTGTATGATGTGCAGAAACTATAGGTTTGACTTAATAACATTGCATTTGTCCAGTATTAGTATGCATTATATGGTCCTATAATTTTTGCAAAGACAAGGAATTGATATATTGGTTACACTTTATTTTAAGGTGTCATTGTTACAGTGTAATAATATATTTAAGTACTGAATAATATTAAGTAACTACATGTACTTACTATAGGATTGGGGTTTGGTTCACGGTAAATTGCATGTAATTATGCATGATTAACTGTTATTACTATGGTAAGTACATGTAACATATGTAACAAGGACACTGTAAAATAAAGTATTACCGATATATTTATGACATATGCAACTGAAAGCACTCTTTGGCATTTGCATCTGAACCATAAGAGTTGAGTTATGTTGCAGACACATCTGAATGGCCTCTAGGTGGCAGTCTTGTCCACATACCGACACAGTCCTTCCTGTTCCAGAGCAGTTTGTAACCCGGAGGACAGGTACACTCGTAACTGCCCAGAGTGTTCACGCATCCGAATTTACAGCCGCCCCGGTTAATGCTGCACTCGTCGATATCTATAAAACAAAACAATTACAAATATCTGATCTTTGTTTCAAAGGCCATTTGTTAGAACAATAATGACTGAATTGCTTTCCAAAGAAAAACTAAAAACAAATCTCTTTGAGAAGGCTTATAATAAAGTCTAAATGAAGCTGATTTAAATGCATGTATGTGTGTTATGATCTGCAGTGCTGTTGAATGCCTTGAACTTGATGAACTTATTTGATTAATGTTTTTATCCCAATTTTCAACTATCGTTGTTCTTTATTTATTTTACAAATAAATGATTGATTGATTTAAAGAAAAATATGTGCATTCAACTGAATTTACTGCAGTATACAACCAGAGCAACCCAACATTGTATCCCACAATGCATTGCACTCCATTTGACCTTCCATTTCCAGTGTGACTAAACAGACAGGCATGGTCTGATCTAACAGACATGACTTCTGTCCTAAATGACGCACTATAAATTAACTAAACTATGCACTATGTAAACGTCAACCATATATGTATGTAACATCCCACACTTATTTTTTATTTTTTTTTGTGGTAAATTAAGAGCATCATCTAGATATTTAATGTGCACTTTTTCTTATTGGAATTTTCAGTGTGAAAACTACTTTTTACACTACAAAACTTCATAGAATAGTGCATAATAAACAAAGGATAATAATAAGTGTGAGAATTGGGATGTCCCTATGGACTAAAGGCTAAGATACTTTCTTTTTTTTACTTTCTTCATTTTGCCTGAAGAAGACCCAGCAGGGTCGAAACGTTGCCTTTATATTAAACCTGGGAGTTTAAAGCAGTGTTGCGGACATCACATTTTTTCACTTTAAGTTTAAAAATTAAACATTAGAAATTTTCACAGAAAAATATGTGTGTAGAAACAATTTTCACTCAGAAATTGCTTTACAGAAAGTAATTACAAAGAAACAGCAAGTAACTTTGAATTAAATTGACATTTTAAAGTAGAAAAACTGAAATAGTATTTTCTTGTAAAACGTACACTAATAAACTCTCAATTTTACAGTATAAAGATACATCCCAACACTGGAACAAAACCAGCGGCAGGAAAAAAAATCCCCAGAAATCCAAAGGAAAAGTTTTCTCGAGTGCATTAGAAACAGAGTCAGAGAGAAAAGGTGTGTTTCGACAAATCTGCTTTCTGAAAAGTGGGAGTGCACGAGTTTCTTTAAGAAATAAAGAGCTTGCTTGCTAGGCTAGTCTGGTTTCCCTTCTCTTTGTCGATCTCTTATTCCCCATCAGATTTGAACCGGCTCCAGGCTAAACCTTTCACTTTCACATTTCCTTTCCCTGTCTGGATCCCGAGCCTTCATTAATCTAAAGATCGAGGAAGGGGGACAGGGGAAGAGAAACTCAACATTAGGCTCACACTTCTATAGCTAAAAAGTCCCTTTTAGGGCAGGTGGCCTTCTTGGTAACCCCCTCAGACAGCTCATCAAATCATCCACTTGAATGGAGAAAGACTAAAACCAGAATATACTGTAGTGTAAACTCTGCAACAATCAATTCTGAACTAAAGTCTGTTGCAGCTTTAAAGGGGACATATTGTGCTTTTTAACGTGTTCAACTTTCTTTAGTGTGTAATGTTGCGGTTTGAGCATGAAAAAGTTACAAAGTTATTCTCTATATCAGTGACAGTGTTTGTGAACTCCCTGAAACGCCTCCATTGTAGTCTTGAGTTTCTTCTGGGAACGAACACGTCACAATATTCCTCATTTAAATAATTGATACGCAGAATAAAGGGGCGGAGCCTGGTTGAGTTAGTTAGTAGTGTGTTTAAACTGGCGGTTATGGAAAGGGGCGGGACATTTCCCAAACACACTCAAAACGCTTGACCAATCACAACACACCGTTCCAACTGACCAATCAGAGCACAGTGTGCTTTTCAGAAGGCGGGGCTTCATAGAGACAGGAAGTAAACAGAGCGTTACTGACAGACTGGGAAGAGAGGAGCCGCAACAATGGAGAATATGAGAAAATAATGTGTTTTGAACATTTAAGCATACTATTCCAGTAGAGAACAAAGACTGAAAAGGGGCATAATATGGCCTCTTTAACATCTATTTCCCTGCAGATAAGCCGTCAATGGGAAACTGGTGACCATTCTCTGTAGACAAAAGAGAGCGCTTCATTAATCTAGGTGTTATCTACAAGCTAACGGAGAGAAATCATTATTTCTGGTCATCTCAACAATAGTAAGACACATCACATATATCACTAAATGAGCTGTCCTCATCTGCTTAATCATCCCTGAAACCAGAGCAACCACTCAGAGAAGAAGAAACCATCTCACACGATAGCCACGGTTTGATTCTGCATGCCATTTATCACTGGCTTAATCTGAAATTGGTTATTTACACTGAAAAAAAAAAAAGATTTTCGAATACTTGGTTTTTCCCCCCCCATGATTTCCAGTAAAATTCTTAAATCAAGATATATTTACTTGAGAAGCAAAATGACTTAAGATATCAAGTCTCGTTTCCTGAAGTCACAGTTCACTCCGACTCGCCCAGAAAAAGCACACAAGTGTGTGAGAAATCAAGATTAACAAAAACGCAACATAAAATACAATCCATGTACACCATATTGTGTTCACATCTGTCATTCTGACTGTCATCAGACAAACGGAGTGAGTGATGGTCAGGAGATATTTAATGGCAAGTACATGGATACTTTCTGGGGATTTCTAGGTGTCGTATTCCACGTTGCGTATCTATTAATCTTGATTTTCTGGGTGAGTCGGAGTGAACTGCGGCACTAATAGAGTCTCAAGAACACGCATGTCGGCCAAGGTCAGGGTTTTCCTTACATTACATTTCTGGTAGTTTTTCACCAAACCCTATCGTGGGACTTTTTTTTTTTTTTTTTTTTAAATGACCCTTTTGTGGACCGAAAAAGAAAGAACGACACACTGCATTAGAACAACACCAGACGACTTCATTGTCATTTGAGGGTGAACTATCCCTTTAATAATGTTTAGATATTTGTACTGGAAAATAGGACAAAAATACTAAGGAAGAAAATTGCTTTTTTTTGCAGTGTACAAGAGACCTTCATCCTCCTGACCATCCAAAAGTAGTAAGTATCAGTTATTTCACAGATATACCTGCAAATATATATGTTATTTGCAAAGTAATCTAGTTAAGTGTCTTACACCAAGCTCTGAACATCTTTTAAAGATTGGTTCAGGGTCCTGACTGCTGCCCGAGGAAACTAAAGAGCATTTATATAGGAAAGTCTCCATTTTCATTGGATGTGTTTGCCCAAGGTAGAGTTAGTGAGTCTACCAACATGAGTTATCTATTAGATGTTTCTCTACACTGGAAAAATAACAAGTCTTGTTTTCCAGTAAAAATATAAAAAAAATCTAAAATCAAGATACATTTACTTGAGAAGCAAAATGATGTTAGATAACAAAATGCACACTTTTACACTGCAAACTAGTTTTCCATTTAACCCCTTAAGCGACACCCCACTTTCTTTTTTTTTAATAGACATGAAAATGCACATTCCGAACTTAAATGGTTGTAATTCAAGAATGCTTTGGAATATAGATGTAAGCTTGTTTTAAAGAAGACACTTGGCAGATTTTTGTAGAAGTGAAATAAATTAAGAAAGTTAAACAGAAAAAAAGTTATAGAAGTTTGAGTTTATGAAAATGTACAATGTTAAAAATTTAATTATTCATATTTTATATAAAATATATATATTCAAAACCTGGTGGACTCTAAAAATGCAAAAAAAATAAAAAAATAATCAAAGCCAAAAATCTGAACAAGTTGTGTTTCAAATTTTAGGTTGATAGCTCAAAAAATAAGCTTTCAGTGAGATTTAGTTTGGGCGCAGTACCAAACTTTTCCACTAGTTGACATTACTGCCCATATAAGGGCGCCTCCATTTCCATATGTTGTTTGAGTGATCTGAACCATTATTTTTACAATTTTCATACAATTTATGAAGTAGACACCCCATTCAGAAGTAGTATTGGAAGTTTGGCAGATTTTTAAATGAATTCAACCTCTAAGAAACACATAAAGATCACGTATGTGCATTATAGCTCGCTGCCACATCACTAATGCTGAATCTATTATTTATTTATTTATATTTAAAACATTTTCAGACCTTTTTTCTAAAAGAATTGAATGGATGCTATCTTTTGAACTTTCTACCATTCTTTCATGATTTTTCATGTTCATCACTATTTCAAAATAAAGCTCTGAACACGAACAGGAGTATGAAAATATTCTTGTAGCAAATTGATAAATTACGGCTCCTCTGTGAATTATTTTGAAAATCAGTCACCAAATATGTAAACTAGAGATTGTAAGCTTTCAAATTATATATAGTTTGTCAAGATTAGTTTAGGTTTAGTATAGGATATTACTGTTTTAAATATGTAATGGCTGTGGCCAATATAAGGGTTTCAATTAAGTCTTTTTTTCTTGCACTTGTATTTAATTTGTTTTAAGCATAGAGTCAAATCAGAAAACAAGACTTAATATCTTAAGCAATCATGATTAAAGAATGTTTAGATATTCTTGAATCACAGAAACTCACAAAACTCTCCAGAAAAAAATCCCACAATGCATCACGTACCTCCGCAGTGAGCCACGCCGTAGAGGACGTAACCTTTGTGGCAGTAGCACTGGAAACTTCCAGGTGAGTTCACACATGTGTGGTCACACGCCCGGTCAAAGGAGCACTCGTCTATATCTGCAGAAACAGCAAACGCAAGCACTTTTATTCATATAACTGTTGAATTCACACTAGTGTGGTAAATTGTGAAGCCCTCGAATCATCAGACCGGTAGCCACGATGAACAGTACCATGTGGCGTCCTTCCCCTCAACTCCATCTGACGCCAATCATTTCAGTGTAATCCCCAATTAGGCCTTAATAAACCCTCTGCTGTTCATTAACACACATTACCTGGCTAGAGCCAAGGCATTTAAACCCCTCATCCTTATTTCCTCCGGACATATGGAAATGATTTACCCTTAAACGCTCCCACAGCATGTGTCATAACTTGAGACTGTTTCGGGTTAGTCTCTGGATTTTGTTAACTGCCACCTCACTCATGACTGTTCACCTCATCTACGTCTGGGTGAATCCCACGAAAAAATGTGCAGGTCATATTTCACCCCAAAATCACATATTTTTTAACGATAACAACACGGATTCTTATGGATGCTTGTTTCCGCCACAGAATAAAAAAGGTAATTGCGACTTTTTATCCCACAATTCTGACTTTTTTTCTCAGAATTGCGTGACAAAGTCGCAATTGCGTGTTATAAATTAGTAATTGTGAGAAATAATCGTGCAATTCTGACTTTAAAACACGTAATTGGGAGATATAAAATCAGAATTAATCTGACTTTTTAAAGTGAGTCAGAAAGATGTCAGAATTGCGAGATATAAACTCGCAATTGCGCGTTATAAAGTCCAAAAATACTGCCTTTATTCCTCAGAATTGCGAAAAAAGTTTATTTCTCGCAATTGTGAGTTTATATCACGCAATTCTGATTTTAAATCTCACATTTGTGAGATGAAAAGTCACAATTATCCTTTAAACGTTTTTATTCTGTGGCGGAAACAAGCGTCCATAGATTCTCATTAAGCAAGAACAAAATGAGTTTACCAATTAAATATTAAAAATCTACAATTTGTATTTGTCTTATATATATGATATACATTTTGACAGGATTTTTTAATCGTACACATGAAAGAGTACTGTCGCATACGAGATAGCATATGTAAGCAGATGCATATGTAAAACAACCCAATCATCAACATTAAACAGCATATCAATCAAAACTGCATATACAAAATAAAAAGTCGACCCAGGACGAGCGACTGTGAAGCTTTGGGGGTGTTGATGGACTCGATCTACTCCATGTATGTTTGTCTCATCGTTCTGAATCTGATCCAGATGTGGCAAAAACGCAATTTTTTCTCAGCTTTTTGCTCAAAATGTTGTTTTTTTAATGAAACTTAACCACATTCAAGTGTTGATCAAATGCATGAAGCTAGAATAAAACAGGCTGTTTTTTTCTAAAATATTTTTTTTTATATATTGCATGTTCAGATATTCATAAACCAATATATTCTGGGGGCCATGAAACTCTTGTGAAAATTATCAAAAATGCTGATGCTGGAAGGCAACTTTTTTCAGAGAAACGCTGGCGGGGAAAGAGTTAACAAGCCTTTATAGTTTTGGCAGATCAGTTCAGGCCACATTGTCCTCAAGTTAAAGTACCTCAAAGTGTATTACCAAGAAGCAGCTTCATCAGTCAGGGCTTGAGAAAGCACAGCTCCATGACTGAAGGTTACACAATCAATACACGCCCCAGAAACCCTTGTTCAATCTAACAAATCACCTCACTGGTGTCTGCACTGTTTCTCGCCTTCGGTGAACATCAATTCTGGGATTGGATGTGACTGCAGTGGGGCTGATATCACTCAACGGCTCAGTTGGAGAATAACTTTGAAGGACTTTATAGACTCCACAGGCAAAAATAAATATCCCCACATGCTTCTTATGATTAGGAGACTCAACACTGCCTGGATTTAGTGTAAAAAGTTGAATTTTACTTGTTTTCCAAAGGCAACTGAAGCCAAACAACACCCTTGACTGGCAGCCAAACAACACTCTTGACTGGTATGGACTTCTAAGAGGTTTATTTTATGCATTTGGACAGTTGAGATGACATGTCAAGCAGTATCAATAGCTTTATTTCCATCCAAAGTTGCAAAATTGGAATATCGCACAAACATTAGTGAATAGAGCAGCGTTTCCGTCCCACGTGTTCAAGAAAACAAAACCGTCACTTCCTGGGAAATTGACCGTTTGCAAAGACCCGCCCCCCTTAGTTACTGTTGCTATGTCCGACAAGCTACGGCGCTCTCACACACACACACCATGTTCTCACGCAGTGAAAAACACGGAGCAGAGACACTGACAACACACTGACAGACAGGACAGACCAGGTTACTTTTCGGTTACTTTTGATATTAAACAAAGTCTCACCTTTCAAATTTGGTCATTTTTAAAAAGAAATTTAAACAATAAATAGCGTTTTGTGGCTCTTTAATGTGTCTGTCAGATCGCTGTGTCGCCTCAGTTAAAGCTGCTCGTGAACCGATCATCTCTTCCTTCTAGTTCATTTATACACTCAAAAAAACGAACTAGGAAGGTTGTGCACTTTACATAATATATTTATATTTAGTTTACTTATAATAATTGTGTTTGTTGACTTGAAATGTTTTTTTCTATTAAGGTCCACGTAATTATGTCTCATCTTAACAGTACAAAATCCTAACGTGTTGTCTAAACACAAATCATTTATGTTAAGTAAAAAATTCTTACATCCAGAGGGGGCGGTATAGTGCGACGCCAACTGCCATTTTGCCCTAACTTAATTTGATTGTGTTCAATCTGCTTAAATATAAAATTTAAGTTTACTTAATCCATTTGTGTTGGATTACATGAATGATTTGTGTTGCATTAACTGAGACTGGGCGGTGCTTGTTAGTTCCCAGCATGCTTTGCATATGGTTAAATTAAGAGAGAATAAATGTTAAAATGAAGTGTTATTTTATGTTTTTTGGAGAAAATTAGAAAAGGGGAAGACTTGATAGTGTGTAATTGTGTTTAATGTTCAATTACATTGGAATAATTAGAACCATTTAAATTACAGTGGGTTACCATTGTGGAGAAGAGTGGAGCATTTTGTTTGGCTGTGGACTGATTCAGATACGTTTAACTGTTTCGGTTGAAGAAGCATGTAAATCTTAGCATTTGCAAATATGTACTACTGCTAGCAAATAGCTAGCTATAGTCTATCGATTTGATTATGTGTCACTAAAATAAATGAAATATTAATGGATGTTTGAAAATAAAAAACACTTCAATCATGTCAGAAAACCTTAAAATTAGTTGGGCTGACACTATTAAATGAAGCTGTGCCAAACTATAGTAAATAAGTTGAATCAACCTTAATAAATTAAGTTGACCCAACGTAAGTACATTAAATTGGAATAACATAATTGCATAATGCTGAAATAAAGCAAGTTAATCATGTGGAAATCCTTTCCATGATTTTTTTATGTTCATTCAAAGAGTAATTTTTTTGAGTGTAGCATCAAATAAACATGAATGAACATCAGAAGGAATGTTGTTTTAACCGCGGAAAGACATCAGTACACGCGCTTCTCAAGTTCAAATCCTCCCATGTTAATCTACTAACTCTCCTGACAGCTTTTTGGACAAAATGGCCGCCAATTGCCGCCAAAGAATTTCAGCAATAAAAAAGGAGTTGCAGCAAATGGAGGAACCACTGTGGCTCTTTTTTCCTCCATCATCATATATGAGTTGCGTCTCAGAGCTCTTGTGTTCGGATGCTGGTGTTTGAAAACTCAATCGTGTGAGACGCTTCTGGGAGGAATTAAACCAAATCATTCTGATGACAGACTTTAGCTCAAGCATTTCCAAACAACAAAACCAACATTTGGGATTCTGCAATGCGATTGGTCCGCTGGTTAGTCCAGTTATCCAATCACAGCCACAGAGGCAAAGTCATGTCAGTTTGTTGTTGCTCATCAAGGGGTCCATTCGGTAAATGTCTTTCCATCGTTGTTTATGAGCATGTCGTCTTATTAGATTAAAAAAAAAAATCCACTTTTATTGAGCGTATACATTTTTTATGTGCATTTTTAGTATTTATGCACACTTTGGTGTATCTCTCCAGCATTGTTTTTATGCGGCATCCCAAAATGTGCAGAACAATAGTTGGATGGAAATATAGCTATAGTGTGACATACTATACTTCATCTAAAACAATTTGAAACAACATTTTTCATGTCCAGACTTTGGTAGCATCATTAAAATGTGACTTAAAATAGTGGGGAAAAGACACCATGGCCAGTTATAGCACCTAAAATTGGCTGCTGAATGAAAAGATCATGTTATTCGTCAACTACCCAATTATAATCTTGGCAGCTTCAAAGCATCACATTTAAAACAAGAGATGTTTATATATATATACTGTATAAACTCTTTTTTGGAGTTGTTTTGAAGGTCAGACTCAGGCTGTTTCTAAGATGCCAGAAAGTGTATTTTTAGCGCGTTTGGGTGTTAGCCTGACAGCAGGTGTGTGTTCGTGCAGCGCCGCATTCTCTCTTTCTTTTATCGGCACATTTCAGCTCTCTGTACTGTGGATACCAGGAACAAACAACTGAGGAAAACTAAAAGAAAGGGCAAAATTGAAGGGGGGGGGGGGGGGGGGGGGTTAGTTATGTTAGAAATATTAACCAGATTTTCTGAAGAAAATGGGAGTGCTTACTGCTTATGCCCACCACTATGATGCCACGCACTGCAGTAAAATGATTTTCTTCCTCTGTATTTTTGTCTTGTTGCTATGTGGTTGCTAGGGTGGCTTCTTACTGGTCCAAGTGAAAGGAGTCCTGCATCCTCAGGTGATAATTTGGTCTTTAGATATGGCTTCCTCATGCAATCCTGTGGGATTTTTGCATGTTTTATCATCAGCCAGATTAACATTTTAAGTCTGATCATTTAGACAAATAATATCAAATGTCTCTGCCCAACACTGTCCTAACCACAACACTTTAAACCCATAAGTTGGCAAAACTCAAAATATTGGAGGTAATCAGTTAAAAAAAATCAAATGTTTTTTTAAGTAAACAAACTCAAAGATTAGGCTAAATTAGAAAAACTATTGATTTTGATTTTGCACAAGAATATTAATTGCAATTTAACTGAAAAATTGACTAAGCTAACTCATCTAAATTTGATTGCATATGATTATCAAGTCAAATATTTTGACTAGCAACCAATAGCAGACTTGCATTCGCTAATGTAAGCAAGCAAAGAGACTATCACATCCCTAAATTGTTTTTCCATGTTTAATACTGTAAAGCTGCTTTCGAAAAGAACTTCGCCGTAAGTATGTCACAGCCTTTTATTCTTGTGCAAAAACACACTAAATTACACTTAATTTCAACATTTATTCTCCTTACTCAGTCTGGTGCAAAGCATGCTGGGAACTATAAATCTGTCGCAACTCATTCAGTTTAAGTTCAGCTTAATATAATCAATTAGTGAGTTCATGTTAACTTTTTTCTATTATTGAACTTTCAGTACTTTTTGAGTGAAATAAACTCATTTAATTTAGTTAATTTAACTGTTGGACTTTACAGTAGCCGCATTTCCAGTACAGATTTGCGGAAAAAAAAGTTTTCGATATTTTCTAAATGTCAATAAAAAACGTTTTTATTTTTTTTAACTAACGACTTATTCTTGCGATAAGTCATTCCAAAAATTATGGCTACAGATTAGGTTTAAGTAGGTAAACAGTAGGTTTATGTATATCCCAGCTGCCGCTCTAGCCAGTATTTTGAATCAAAGGAGACGTAGGCATGTTATCCGAACATTAATGGCAAGGAAAGACCCTTATACTTGTGAGCGACACACAAGGTGTTTCTCTCTCATATCGGCTTCAAGGTCTTGATAAATGTGGCATTTCTTTGTTGTTTAGAATCCAGTATTCCCATAATACTTTTGTACTTTTGTCTTTTATGAGTTTAATAAAGAACTCGGTCCCACTTTATATTAAGTGGCTTTAAGTACTATGTACTTACATCGAAAAATAAGTACAATGTACTTATTGTGTTCATGTTTTATTGTAAAACACTTTTGTTGCTATTGCGGTGTGATACGGGTAAGGTTAGGGACAGGTGTGGTGGTATGGGTTAAGTTTAAGGGTGGGTTAAGGTGTAAGGGAAGGGTCAACAGTGTAATTACAAATGTACATACATTAATTACAGCTGTAAATACATGCAGGTATTTTAAATATACAAGTACAATGTAAAAACATGTATGTACACAATAAGTCCATTGTATCAAATGATTAATTTCAATGTAAGTACATAGTACTTAAAGCCACTTAATATAAAGTGGGACCAAGAACTCTGTCTTGTCTTCTGTCCAAACATACCGCGCCATCTTTAAAAATAGACTGTTACGTACGTCAGATGACCTTTAAATGAGAAAAAAACGGTTTCCATTGCAGTTTTGCGAAATATTCAGTTTTCAAATTGCCTGAAAAACCACCGTAAAAACTTTTTTTGCAATATATAAGAGTTTTTGCGAAATTGACGTGCTTCCATGGCCGTATGTTCAATTCACAATTTCAATATGCGCAATTTAAAGGGTAATAGAAACACGGCTAGGGAAGTCTGAGCAATGCAATGGCAACAGTCTTAGCAAGCACCACAAACCAGGAAAAATTAGATATTCTGACTTTTTCACCCCTATAGACACAGGCATGCCGGTCCCACTTAATCTCGCAGTCTGAAACAATGGCATTGTGAGAGTAAAATGACAGCTGGTGTGTTTATAGAGCGCAGAGAGGGGCTTTATCAGCAAACTCCCACCTCAAGAACACTGGGGATCTGATAACACCTCCCCCTAAATACACTTCAGAAAGCTCTTAAGCGACCGAGGAATGTCTCCAGGCTTTCTGAGAGGTGTTGAAGGACAAGTCCCGTCCCCGCTGATGGTCTTTGGGTTGATGACAGCAGGGGAACACTGAAGCTGTTAATCCCGAGATAGAGCACATGTTCTGTTTACACCTTTCAGCCACTCGTTTCCTCACGAACGACACACACAGACAACTATGCAATCTGATTTGTAGCTGAAGGTCTGATAAAATTATTATTTTCAACAGGTTATACTATACAGGTGAAACTCGAAATCACGCAAAAGTTCATTTATTTCAGTAATTCAACTTAAAAGGTCAAACTAATATATTATATAGACTCATTACATAAGTGAGATATTTCAAGCCTTTATTTGATATAATTTTGATGATTATGGCTTACAGTTTTTTTTTTTTAAATATATTATTTTATATATTATATATAAATAATATATACTATAGTATAATTTTATTTTTATATTATATTTTAATATTAAGTCTTGTTTTCTGAAAAAGAAAATCTAAATTAAGTGACTTTACGAGAAAAAATATCTGCTAAGAAAAATAAAAATATATATTTTTTTTACTTTAAATTAAGTTTATATTTCTTTATTAGTGTATATTTTTGTTTTAAACATAAACTCACTTTTTTCATTTTTTTCAAGTACTTCTAAGTTGATTTAAGAATGTCTAGAAGATATATTTAATGGAAATATATGCAGTGCAAACATCAAATCTTCTAAGAACTGTTAAATGCTACTGTATATAGATCATCAATTAATAATTCATGCACAAAGCGTCACATGTACACTAAGACACTTAGTATTATTTATATCATACACTTATATCACCAGTTTGACTCCAATGACACTTTGAGAGCTAAACTCGAAATTAAAACTCATAACACTTTTGTCTGCTTTATATTTGTTTCATAATTGATGGATTTTGCAACATCGACACTGTTATCGGACTGAATTAATGAACACTGAATAATGACACTATTGTCTTCTGTAGAGCTGCTTTACAGCAGATGAATTGTGTTTGCATCACTAATCGTTATTTTCCCATTTATCACTATAAAACTGCTTTTGAAACAATCTCTATTGTCTAAAGCACTATATACTTAAAGGTGACTTGACAAGCTAAAGTACTTAAAGTAAGTGATTTGAACAAACTTCTGACCCTTAGTATGAGCAAATATAATCGTGATGAAAGCTGCAGATATAAACCAGCAAATGCCAGACAATCCTGTTTCTCCCAGTTCTGGAGGCTATTGTAGATGAGGGCAAAAGGTCATGGATTATTTTATCACTTGACATTCCTTACAACAATGGTTACAGCATTTGAGCGGACAGGAGGAGATGCCCTCCCTGCCCCGCAGAGACCCGCACACGGGCACAGGCCGTTCCCACACCCACCCCATCTGAGGAACAGGAAAAACAACAAGAGGAGAACATCAGCTCACATTGGAGATGGAACAACTTTAAGTGATAGAATCAAAATGTAGGATTTTATGTAATGACCCGCTGTGTAGTGAACCAGGGTCCTTACAGTGCCCGAATTTATGTACACGATATACTGATTCGAGAGCTCAGGAGATGATTTAGACACAGCCTTTGTGAAGTCACAAATGTGACCCTGGACCACAAAACATGGGTCAATTTTTTAAAATTGAGATTTATACATCATCTGAGAGCTGAATAAATACGCTGAGGATGCAAAAAAAAATCGAAGCATTGAGAAAATCTCCTTTAAAGTTGTGCATTTATGTTCACGATTGTGCTGCATTCACTCACAAAAATAATGTTTTATATATTTACAGTAGGAAATTTACTGAATATCTTCATGGAACATGATCTTTACTTAATATCCTAATGATTTTTGGCATAAAAGAAAAATCTTTAATTTTGACCCATACAATGTATTGTTGGCTATCGCCACAAATAAACCCGTGCGACTCGTGACTGGGTTTTATCATCCAGGGTCACAAATCTCTTTGTGATTATTGGATGGGAGGAACGCTACACAATGTTTGGTGTAAGGAAAAACTGCAGGCCTGACAACCACACATAGGATCAAATTAACCTCGCTATTTTTAATTGTTAATGCGTTAATGTGTCGTTAACTTTGACAGCCCTAAATTCAACACAAGAGAGATTGTCTTCAGACACCGTATGAGTTGCAGTTTTTCCTTTTGTTTGACAGGATATAATCGGCCCTGATCATTGGCTGTTTTTCTGCTCTTTTCAGACAATGGCAAAATAACTGCTTTCATGGCTGATACATAATTAAAAAAAATTGACATAATATATAATTGCTTTTTATTTTCATTTAAATATATTATAATTTTTATATATATATTTAAATATTAAATTTAAAAAAATATATATATAATATTTATATTTTATATTTATAAATATATATATATTTTATTTATAAATATATATATTATATATATATATATATTTTAAAATATTTAAATATATATATATATATATATATATATATATATATATATATATAATATAATTTATATATAAAATTATAATATATTTAAATTAAAATAAAAAGCAATTATATATTATGTATATATTTTTTAATTACGTATCAGCTGTATCATATATATATATGAAAGTATATTAATGCCATTTTCATCATGCTGAGTTGTTGGCTGAAGTGTGTGTGGCTTAGAAACGGTGTTACTGACGCTGTAATGAGAGTCTATATTGAGAAACAGAATAGACTGACATCAAATCATCTTTTCCAGAAATATTCCCAGGCCTGGTGTGTGCAATAAGTGTCGATCGACAGGAACATTTTAAAGACTAGCGGCGAGGGGACTCGGGATCGGAGGTGTGTGTTCATGAAGACTGGCAGGATAGGATCACCTTAAACGTTCTCTGAGGGATTCCTCCTGTATTAAACACCAAGCTCTCCTGACCAAACTCACCGCCAGCTCATAAACCTCATAAACTCTGCTGGATCACAAACAATCTGCCCACAGTATCTCTGAGCTGCAGGGAAGGAGTCCAGCAAACCCTCCTCGCATTTCACTCAGTGAGGTCTATGCTTTAAACATAATGACATAACATTTTCCTTGTCTAGTCTACCTTGGCACGTCCTCTCATTGGTCAGAAGTTTGTATCCTTTCTTGCAGCTGCACTCGAAGCTGCCCACCGTGTTTCTACACACATGGTCACACCCTCCGTTGTTCATGCGGCATTCATCGATGTCTGAGAGAGAGAGAGAGAGA
Organism: Phoxinus phoxinus; assembly: GCF_949152265.1. Taxonomy (NCBI): domain Eukaryota; kingdom Metazoa; phylum Chordata; class Actinopteri; order Cypriniformes; family Leuciscidae; genus Phoxinus; species Phoxinus phoxinus. The sequence continues at coordinate 4,006,385 of NC_136893.1, forward strand.
GAGAGAGAGAGAGAGAGAGGGAGAGAGAGAGAGAGAGGGATGAACGCAGGGTGGTTTGAGCAAATACACATGCACAGGATTAGTACCGTTGCTTTCAGTTTACCATGATTCAAACCAGGAGGAGAGGATGAATGAGAAAATAATAAAAAGGTAAAAGGGGTGATTGACCGCAAATATGAGAGATTTGTCTGGGCTTAAACTATCAGCTCCCTGTTTGAATCCGGGGGAAAAAATAAAATTATAATAATAATACTTAAAAAACAACAACAACATTTTATAACATATAATAATACATTAAAAAACTTTCCTCCTTTAAAAAAAAATAAAAAATACAAAATGGAAAAGCTTATAACACACTTTACAATAAGGTCTAATTTGTTAACATTAGTTAATGCATTAGCTATTCAAATATAATTTATGTTAATGCATTAGCTAGCAATATTTTTAAAGCATTTATTCATCTTATTAATAAAAATCTAATTGTTCATTGTTAGTTCATGTTAACTTATGTTAATCAATGAAACCATATTGTAAAGAATTCAAATATTTAAGAAAAAAAGTCTCCCAACTCTCTGAAGAATTCCCCTTGACTGCAGACCGTTTGTCATTTTGTAAAAAGCAGACTTTAATTGATGATATTTATTGACTTGAACTGAATCAACACTGAACTGACCCGAGGCGACACTATTGTGTTTTTACAGCTGCTTTACAGCAGTATTTGAATTGATCTCACATTTGATGAATTTTGCAACACTGATTCTGATATTTTCCTATTTATCACAATGAAGCTGCTTTGAAACAAATTGTTAAATAGACCCCGTAAATGTTTGTAAACATTCGAATGGTAGGTTAGGTGCGCGCGCAGCAAGGGGTCAGAAAAATGGCGCGGCTAATAGACCGGCATATTGTGTCAACTTATGCTCTGTCTTTGCCACCACAGGAACGGGAACAGTACCATAACAAACTTGTTTTAGTTAATGGCGATTGTCTACCTGATCCCGAGCTCATAACAGAATGGGTAGATAACGTCTTCTATTTTTTTGAAAAGGATGTGCTCCTGCAGGAATCCTGAAAAACTTGACTCCGCAACTGTCCACGACACAACAAGTAGGCATTTTGACGAGAAATTATCTGGTTAACACACGATGGAAGTTCATGGAACGTTCTGACCCCGACATGCGCACTACGCACTTCTAATTTCCCTGTGACGTCAACCGTGAAGGGGTCTATAAAGCGCTGTATAAATACTGTGCTATAAAAACATGCCTTAAATATTGCTACCATATTGATCATTTTCAACCCACCATACAATTAACCTGAGAAATGCACTTTTATTTTCTGAAGTTACATATTTAAAGGCCAAATATGAGGTTTGTGATATTAAACAGTTGCACAGCCACTGTTCTGAAATTATTACATTTACATTTACGCATTTAGCAAAGGCTTTTATCCAAAGCGACTTTCTTTGCATTTGAAGAATACTGGAGAAAAAATTATGTTCTTCCTCAGTATTTTTGTCTTGTTTTCCAGTACAAACATCGAAGCATTCTTTAATTGAGATACATTTACTTGAAAAGCAAAATGTATCAAAATTAGGTGACTTTATGCTTACAGCATACAAATTCTGCCAATGGATTTAGAAAAATAATCTAGACTCCCCTTTAAATGAAGTGGTAACTCTTTACAATTTGATTTATGAATGTTTAGATATTTGTGCTCGAAAACTAGCATTTTTTTTGCAGTTCATGAGCTAAACTTTACAGTTCTGGCGACAGAAATCTAAGAAAAGAAGTGAGAAAATGAGAGGAGGATACGGCTGTAAATGGAAGACGACGAGCTCTCTGAACGCATTGTGCCGGACACACGTGGAGTGTGTGTGCGACTGCTGGAACAACAGGAGACACTCTCTCTGGCCTGTGCTCTCAGAATCGGGGATCAGTATATGTGACCCTGGACCACAAAACCAGTCACATGGGTCAATACTTTGCAAGCTGAATAAATACGCTTTCCATTTGATGTATGGTTTGTTAGGATAGGACAATATTTGGCCGAGATATTACTATTGAAAATCTGGAAAATATCGAAACATTGAGAAAATCTCCTTGTGCATTTATGTTCACGATTGTGCTGCATTCACTCACAAAAATACATGTTTTATATATTTACAGTAGGAAATGTACAAAATATCTTCATGGAACATGATCTTTACTTAATATCCTAATGATTTTTGGCATAAAAGAAAAATGGATATTTTTGACCCATACGATGTATAGTTGGCTATCGCCACAGATATACCCGTGCGTCATGTGACTGGTTTTGTGATCCAGGCTCACGTATCATCAGCTTGTCCTGCTCCGCTCAGGCTTTGATTGCTCTGGTCTGGATGTTTCTGATTACAGCTGAATCATCGCAGTAAATGAGGCGTTCATCTCAGAGAGAGGCTGCATCATCTGGATAAAATAACGGCTCCTTCGCTCGTGTCTTCTCGTGCCAGTGCTGTCTGGGGATGTTTTCCTTTGTTTCTTCTACAGCAGAACTAATAAAACTCAATGTTCTTTTATCGGTCTTGTTAGCGTAACGTTATGAGCGCTCGAGGCGACGCAGGCTCCCAGTCTTGGCCGAAACAACCCGCAAGTCTCCACTTCCAGTTTGCTCTTAGCCTCTTTTATTCTGCGTTGCACTCTTTTGTGTTCATCAAGCACTTATTGATTTTCTAAATAAGTATTCATTCAGTCATAGATACTTTTTTTTTGCGATCAAGAGCGAGAGGTGTGTTTAAGGAAAATTCATCTTGGTGGCTAAAAATTTCGACAATTCATGGATGGATGGATGGATGGATGGATGGATGGATGGATGGGGGGTGGATGGATGGATGGATGGATGGATGGATGGATGGATGGATGGATGGGTGGATGGAACGGTAGAACGATACATAGAATGGTAGAAAGAATGATAGAACTATAGATAGAACAATAGATAGAACGGTAGAACAATAGATAGAGCGGTAGATAGAACGGTAGAATAATAGATAGAATGGTAGAACGATAGATAGAATGGTAGAAAGAACAATAGATAGAATGGTAGAACGATAGATAGAACGATAGATAGAACGATAGAACAATAGATAGAACGGTAGATAGAACGGTAGATAGAACGATAGATAGAACGGTAGATAGAACGATAGATAGAACGATAGAACAATAGATATAACGGTAGATAGAACGATAGATAGAACGATAGAACAATAGATAGAACGGTAGATAGAACGATAGATAGAACGATAGAACAATAGATAGAACGGTAGATAGAACGGTAGATAGAACGATAGATAGAACGGTAGATAGAACGGTAGATAGAACGGTAGAACAATAGATATAACGGTAGATAGAACGGTAGAACAATAGATAGAACCGTAGAACGATAGATAGAAGAGTAGAACGGTAGATAGAACGGTAGAAAGAACAATAGATAGAATGGTAGAACGATAGATAGAATGATAGATAGAACGATAGATAGAACAATAGATAGAACGATGGATAGATAGAATGATATACTACATTTTTTTGCAAAGAAAGGCGTTAAGAAATTGTAGCTCTCACTGAAACCTCAAAATCTGTCTCCACATAAAATCTGTTCTGATTGGCTGTGATTTTATCATTTTCTCTTTAACTAGGACAGAACAGTGAAGTGATGCATGTCGCTCATAACCGGACTGGATTAGACCTCAGATGAGTGGATGATCTCAGTGTGTGTGTTCGTACCTTTGCAGGTCTTGCGGTCCGGCTGTAACGTGAATCCCACCGGACAACTGCATCGCACTCCGGTCACAGCGTCATGACACGTGCTGTCACAGCCTCCGTTATTGACTGCGCACGTCTCTGAAAACACACACACACACACACACACACACACACACACACACACACACACACACACACACACACACACACACACACACACACAGCAGTCAGGACAGGAACAACGCAACGTGTGTGTACATCAAACTTTATGGAGTTCCCATTTTCCAGACTCTGAACAGCTTTTGATGAGTTAGTCATAAACGCAGCACATGCAAGTGAGCAGCAAACGCCTGTGCGTTGAGTGTAAGAGCGTCGCCTGGCGGGAGGGTTAGAGCTCAGCGTTGGGCATCAGCATCTGTTAAGCAGCATATTAATACTTCACAATGACCATGATGCTTAAAGCATTACAAATGTACATACACTTGAACCTTGCTCAACTTTGTTGCATCACCAAAAGTCATTTTGTTCCTGGAAACTGTTAATATAAAATAAACCACCCTTTTAAAGTAGCCCTATTTTGCTATTTTAAAGGCTCATAATTCTGTTTTGGAGTCTCAAACAATAGGTTTACATGCATACAATGTCAAAAACATAACATTGCAGCATCAGCTCTTTTCTCAGTGTCTGAAACGGTTCAATCGCGGATTCTGTCACTCTAAACCCCGCCTCTCCGAGAGCTTGCTCTGCTCTGATTGGTCAGATGGAACACAGTCTGTTGTGATTGGTCCACTGCTCACAGCGCGTCGGAAACCAAACGCCTGAATTTCAGCTTCTTCAGCACTTGATACACAGTGATGCGAACAGTAACAATCGTCAGTTTTTCTGTATCTTTGATCGTCACGTTGGTTTTACTGTATCTTTGATCGTTGCTTTTACTGTATCTTTGATCGTTGCGTCGGTATTACTGTATCTTTGATCGTCGCTTTTACTGTATCTTTGATCGTCGCTTTTACTGTATCTTTGATCGTCGCGTCAGTTTTACTGTATCTTTGATCGTCGCGTCAGTTTTACTGTATCTTTGATCATCGCGTTGGTTTTACTGTATCTTTGATCGTCGCTTTTACTGTATCTTTGATCGTCGCGTCAGTTTTACTGTATCTTTGATCGTCGCTTTTACTTTATCTTTGATCGTTGCGTCGGTTTTACTGTATCTTTGATCGTAGCTTTTACTGTATCTTTGATCGTCGTGTCAGTTTTACTGTATCTTTGATCGTCGCGTCAGTTTTACTGTATCTTTGATCGTCGCGTCAGTTTTACTGTATCTTTGATCGTCGCGTCAGTTTTACTCGCGTCGGTTTTACTGTATCTTTGATCGTTGCATCATTTTACTGTATCTTTGATCGTCGCGTCAGTTTTAGTGTATCTTTGATCGTCGCTTCAGTTTTACTGTATCTTTGATCGTCGCGTCAGTTTTACTGTATCTTTGATCGTTGCGTCAGTTTTACTGTATCTTTGATCGTCGTGTCGGTTTTACTGTATCTTTGATCGTCGCGTCGGTTTTACTGTATCTTTGATCGTCGCTTCGGTTTTACTGTAGCTTTGATCGTTGCGTCGGTTTTACTGTATCTTTGATCGTTGCTTCAGTTTTACTGTATCTTTGATCGTCGCGCCTGTTTTATTGTATCTTTGATCGTCGCGTCAGTTTTACTGTATCTTTGATCGTCGCTTCAGTTTTACTGTATCTTTGATCGTCGCCCCGGTTTTACTGTATCTTTGATCATCGCTTCAGTTTTACTGTATCTTTAATCGTCGCGTCAGTTTTACTGTATCTTTGATCGTCGCTTCAGTTTTACTGTATCTTTGATCGTCGCTTCAGTTTTACTGTATCTTTGATCGTCACGCCGGTTTTACTGTATCTTTGATCGTCGCGTCGGTTTTATTGTATCTTTGATCGTCGCTTCAGTTTTACTGTATCTTTGATCGTCGCTTCAGTTTTACTGTATCTTTGATCGTCACGCCGGTTTTACTGTATCTTTGATCGTCGCGTCGGTTTTATTGTATCTTTGATCGTCGCTTCAGTTTTACTGTATCTTTGATCGTCGCTTCAGTTTTACTGTATCTTTGATCGTCACCCCGGTTTTACTGTATCTTTGATCGTCGCGTCAGTTTTACTGTATCTTTGATCGTCACGCCGGTTTTACTGTATCTTTGATCGTCGCGTCGGTTTTATTGTATCTTTGATCGTCGCTTCAGTTTTACTGCATCTTGGATCGTCGCGTCAGTTTTACTGTATCTTTGATCGTCGCTTCAGTTTTACTGTATCTTGGATCGTCGCGTCGGTTTTACTGTATCTTTGAACGTCGCGTTGGTTTTACTGTATCTTTGATCGTAGCTTTTACTGTATCTTTGATCGTCACGTCAGTTTTACTGTATCTTTGATCGTCGTTTTCAAGCTATAATTTTGGGGTTTTCAAGGACTTCAATAATAGATATCACTTATCAAAAGAATATCTTTATTATCTTTCAAATGTTTAAAAAGGTGAACAGATAAATAAACATATACCAATAAAACAAAGTGCAGCACATGCAAAGTATCCAATGACTGTGGCAACATTAACTATTTAATGGTTAACCATACTATGACAAAGATATCGCTTTCCTTATTCAAACTGATTTTTTCCCCATGACTATATGATTGACTTGATGAATGAAAGCTGTACCATATACTTAGACATTTATGAGTAATATCATATTCGTAGTCATGCAAAATGTCTTTATATCTTAATCAGATTCATGTCTGCAGTGTTCATTTTGCACGAAAGTATGGTTTCATAGAAAAAATTAAACACTAATTTCATATATGTGACCCTGGATCACAAAACCAGTCACATGGGTCACTTTTCTGAAATTGAGATTTATACATCTTAAAACTGAATAAATAAGCTTTCCATTGATGTTTGTTTTGGACAATATTAAACAATATTTGCCCGAGATACAACTGTTGAAAATCTGGAATCTGAAGGTGCAAAAAAATCGAAACATTGAGAAAATCTCCTTTAAAGTTGTGCATTTATGTTCGCGCTTGTGCTGCATTCACTAACAAAAATACATGTTTTATATATTTACGGTAGGAAATTTGCTATACATCTTCATGGAACATGATCTTTACTTAATATCCTAATGATTTTTGGCATAAAAGAAAAATCTATAATTTTGACCCATACAATGTATTGTTGGCTATTTCCACAGATATACCCGTGCGGCTCGTGACTGGTTTGTGATCCAGGGTCACATATAGTCTTTCAGTAATTCAAGTACCTCTTCATAAGTATGTCTGTTTTCAAGGGTTTTCCAGGACTTACATGTCAAAAAGTCAAATTCAAGTACTTCAAGCACCTTGTACGAACCCTGTCAAAATCGAAGCACAATAACTGTCATGAATAAGGGTTTAGCACAAAGCTCTGCTGGCATTCAGAAGAACAACTTTATAAAAGAGCGAGAGATGGATAGATATACATGTTGGTTGTGTGTGCCAGTGTGCAGGTCTGTGTCACAACATGCCTCGAAAACGCTTAAGAGATTCCCTTACTGCATCAATCTCTGATTATAAGGTTTGACATCTTTGGCTTTTGAGAGCTGAAAAACGCTCACACACAAAACCTCCTCTTTGTGTGGGTAAACTCTACCACCTGAAAAGATTTGATTCAGCTGTGTGAGTGGATATAAATATAATCTTTTGATAGAGGAGATGATAAGCGGTGTCTGATGCGCTGGCAGACTCTGTAAGACACCTGTGAGGTTACCGAAGTGCGCTTTCCACTAAACGCTAATGATCCGTGCAGTGAGCAGAGCATCGGCAATGTTAACCATAAAACCAAAACATCATGGTTACTGATGTAACCCTCGTTCCCTGATGGAGGGAACAGAGACGTTATGTCGAAGACTGATAAATGGGATCTCACTTGGGAGCGCCAATCACCTCTGACTGTTTTATTAACAAAGAGAAGCACGTTCAGATAATTAACATAATTATCATGGGAGGAGCTCATCCAGTCAACTCAATTAGCATCAGGAGATATATACCGCAGATTTACCGGTGTCATATGATAGTTTTCCAGCATTTTTAAGAAATTTAAGAATTTGTTTAATGCAGCATCCACATGTATATAGTTGTGCTTGGTTTGTTTAAAAAAACAAAAAACAAAACACACATATATATATATATATATATATATATATATATATATATATATATATATATATATATATTAATATAACTCTATGATATATCATAGAGTTGTATGTTGTGGTGGTGATTAGACGATATAGATGCCTGAAGTGTACATGAAGTAGACTCGCTCCCTCGGTCAAAATCGAGGGAACGAGGGTCTGTCCATATAAATGTCCCTCGTCCACTTCACGACTTGGAACGCACTTCAAAATGGCGGCAGGGATTCGCCCAAGGGGAAGTGCTTAGGGAAGTTCAAAAGTGGACTGGAACGCAGCCTGGGATATCAGCCATTCAGCGGTGGTTCAGATGTGTCAAGAGGGACGTAACGTCTCCGATCCCTTCAGGGAATGAGGGTTACATCAGTAACTAAGACGGTAGTTCGAAGATTGACAAATGGGTCCCTATGGAAAGCGCCACAGCCACTGAACCCTTACGAGAGTTGGAGACACAGATGCTGGCAAGCCGTAGCGTGCCCTTTTGGCAACTGCTCTCATATAGTCGTAACCTACCCAGCATCCCACGTAAGCCCAAAGAATAATAATCCTCCATGCCAACAGGACGAGGGACAAGGCTTACCATGGAGACGGTCGTTTCAGCTTTTCCTTTTACATGTTGTGTCATGGGAAGAGTGCTTCAGTTCTCAGTTACATTTCAGCCATGAGTCATGACCAGTGTTATTAATGCTGGGAAAGCATACCTAGTCCAATGGAGAGGGAATCTACGGAGGCCATTTTTAAAAAAAATTAAAGTTCCCTCCTCCTTCTTCCCATAACAACACACCTTCGCTACATTACTGAAATCAGTTTTACTATAAAATAACTCAATTTCTCCCAAGGTTTATTTCTCTATTCTGTCGCCTGATGGGGTTTTGATTGCTTGCCGCTGTCGCCTTTTTCGCCTTTGGCTTGCTTAGTTGTATGACATTTAATTTAATATTGAACAATAATATTGATCAGCCTGCATTGACACCATTATATGAGAACTGAACTGAGCTGGACGATCACATCACGGTTTTCTCCAGAGCTGCTATATATAAAAATGAACTAAATTAATAACTATTTTTTACAACAAAAATGAACTAAATTAAGAACTATTTTTTACAACAAAAATGAACTGAACTTACTTAAGCTGGACTGTGGCGCTATTTTCTTCTAGAAACAAACTTTGTTGCATTATTTTCCTGTTATCTCTGTAAAGCGGCTTTGAAACAATCGGTATTGTAAAAAGCGCTGTATAAATAAAGGTGACTATTAAAACAGCTCATAATTACATGCATTTTATGAGCTTACTCTTTAATTGTTCTAAAAAACTAAAAAAGTTAAAATTGTCCATGTAACCTCAGCTGCCTATCTGGGCCAGGACACTCCTGTAAAATAGATTTTAATCTCAGTGAGTCTTTTTTCCTGGTTAAATAAAGGTAAAAAAAAAAAAAAAAAGATAATCTTTTTTTCTTTTTTATAACAAACAAACAAACCAATCAATTAACCAAGACAAAGCTCTGCAGAAGAGGATTAGCAAATACTGGGAAAGTTGTCAGGTCAACTCCAGCCTTATAGTGGCACATTTTTCATGGGCAAGCACCATTCACATAGTCTTAAGCACAATATAAAGCTCTAGTTTTAGAACCAGAGTATTCCTCATACATATATAACTATCATTCCACCTATGCTGTAGCTTTAAAAAGGAGTCTTTAAAAAAAAAGAAAAGTATTTCGCCAAAGATATCAGGCTCCTGTCAGAGGAGAGGGCTACAAATAAACTACGTTAAGACCTTCTTTTCAGACTTCAACCATGCACTTCAAACATCAAGCATCTAACACCTTCCTCATGCAACATAGACAAAACAGCGGCTTTTGAGGATTTTGAGGCACCTGTGCGTGCCGAGACCCATTCAAATCGCTTTTCACGCGTGTCAAAATACATAAATGAACGACTTTGCTTAGGATGCATCGCAACACTCAGGAATCTTCTGAATACAGACATAATTTCCATAAACTCTCTCTATCCGGCACTCTTTGAGAGGAGTTCACTGTTAAGAGTCTTCATGTTAAGAGAAAGCACACTCATTAACTAGTACCCAGCAGGCAGGTTGCTATGTATAAAATCACCTCCAAGGAAAGTTCAGGGAGAAGGATTTTCTGCCGAGGCAATATGCGATATTGCACTCAGTTAATTGCAATTAGGTAATTTAATGTTTTCCCCAGAGATCCGATCATCTCATCTCTGCCCTCGCCATTCTGACTACTGAAACTTGAACCAAAAAAAGACAGCTGACAGTACATTTTGCAAGTGTATTTTGTGAAATAGTGCATATAAACCCAAGACTCTAGTGGCATGTTAGTACCACTATGATAATTGGAAGGTTCAACTAATGCCCTTTTACGAAGACTTTATTTTGTTTTTGGCCTCTACTGGAATAAGGTTTAACGCTAGAATGGTAAAAAAAAAAAAAACATTATTTTTCCCATATTCTCCATTGTTGTGGCTCTTCTCTTCCCAGTCTGTCAGTAACACTCTGTTTAGTTCCTGTCTCTATGAAGCCCCTCCTTCTGAAAAGCACACTGTGCTCTGATTGGTCGACTAGACTGGTGTGTTGTGATTGGTTAAGCGCTTCGAGTGTGTTTGGGAAATGTCCCGCCCCTTACCATAACCGCCAGTTTCAACACACTACTAACTAAATCAACCAGGCTCCGCCCCTTTATTCTGCGTATTAATTATTTCATTGAGGAATATTGTGACGTTTTCATTCCCGGAAGAAACTCAAGACTACAATATTTTCAGGGAGTTCAGAAACAGTGACACTGATATAGAGAATAACTCCCGCTGGAGAGACTTTTTGCTTTGGAAATTTGCAGAGCTTTTTCATCCTCAAACAGCAACATTACACAAAGGTGACAATGTAAACCAGCATAATGGGTCCTCTTTAAGAAAAACCCTCCTCTAACGTTCAGCTAGTGCTCAGGAATTGCAAGTGTTGGCACAATTAGTTTCTGTAAGGGTTGGAACAAGTCGGGAACATGCCGCCAGAGGTAAAGCTATTTGGTAAATATGACAGCTGTTGGCACAGGTCTCTCTCAACCTCAACCAAACACATCGGTCCACATTAAATCCACTCTGTTAAAAGGTTGTCGTGCAAACAAGCTCGTTTTTCAAAAATGCCATTGCTTTCCAGGGCGAGAAAATAACATGAGATGGCAGAAAGAGAAACAAAGTGAGATGAGATTTTGGTACTGGGACAAAGGTTGTACTTGGGCTTTGGTGTACAGTATTTGCCGTGCGCTTATTTCAGGATCCCGAGACACCGACAGCCAGCATGCAGATTTAGTGCCAGAACGAATCAGTCTCCTTTATAACCTCAGAGCCCTGTGCAATCAAAAGTGTGCAAACCCAAAACAAAACGCTTTCACAATCTCAAGTCATGCATGATGCACTTTGAAAAACGAAGTACAGTGATGTGTTATAGCAAGTCTGATTGAATTCCATTACAAGATTTTATCCCCAGAAAAAAAAATATTCTAATTTAAATATGTATAATATACAAAGCTCTGCAGAATAAAGGCCCATTCACATCAAGGATGATAACTATAATAACTAAATAAATAATTTTGCATTTAGAAGAATAGCAGAGTCCTCACCACAACGATAACGGCAGAGAGGAACGATAACGTTGGAGTCGATTTCAGAATTATTTTTCCAGCTGATGAATAATAAAAACATTGACAGCCAATCAGAATCCATCCTTCTTTAAAGCGCTTGAGCATTTAAAGTGACAGACGACAAAACTACAGCACGCACAGAACTATTGAGCATGGGTGTTTATGCTAAAATAGTTATCGCTATAGTTTTCTTTATAGTCAACGTTCTTGGTGTGAACGGGCCTTAACTCTGTTTTTATTCAGGGTAAGCAACAAAGTAGGAAGTACATTGACGTGTTACAGCAAGTCCAATTGAATTCCATTAAAATAATTAATCCTATAGGTCACAGTCTTTGGAAAAACGTGAGTTGAATCTGACCCGTTTTTCCCTTCATAGTAAAGAGTCATAGGAGACTGCAGCGACTTCATTGTTAAACCCTCATTAGACATGCTTTCTGATTAAAGAATGGGCAGTTCCTAATGAGGAGGTTGCAAGCAAGATTGGAGTCAGGTTTGCATTCGGGCAATTCAAGAGAATAACCATTTTAACATGGGTAAAGTTCATTTTGTTGATCTCCTGATTGCCAGAATGGACCCACAACCCAAGAAATTGGTGCAATAAAGGTTAGTAAGAGTTCCAGCATAACCACACCCACTGTGGAAAGAAGTAGCCAATAGGAATCAAGCTAGAGAAATTGACATATTTACCATTGGGTAACAGCTGTGGCTGCAGTGGCTGCTGTTGGACACTCCTTTCCTCTGCATACACACACACACATTACAAAAACACTGCTTAGTCTTCCAAGATTGACTTTTTTTAAACTTTATAAGACACCCTGGCCAGTCAAATTTAAGTTTTTAGTAACTTTGGTGCTCAAACTGACCCTTTTATGAAGCTGCAAGAGCAATTTACACTGCAAAAATGATGTTCTTTCTCTAGTATTTTTGTCCTGTTTTCCAGTACAAATATATAAATATTCTAAAATCAAGATACGTTTACTTGAAAAACTAAATTCCTTAAGATAGTCTTGTTTTCTGAAACTGACTCTACGCTTAAAACATGTCAGGAAAATTAACTTGTTTTCCCTCTGAATTAAATTGATCTTTCTTACTCCACTGGCATATTTTTCTTGTTTTAGACAGTCACTTCAATTTGATATTTTTTTCAGAAAACAAGACAATCTTAAGGAATTTACTTTTTTTTCAAGTAAATATATCTTAATTTAAGAATGTTAAGATATTTGTACTGCAAAACAAGACGAAAATACTGAGGAAGAAAGTCATTTTTTGCAGAGTAGTTCATAAACTCCCTGTCGAAAGACCAGCTTAAACCAATCTAAGGTTTGCAGGTACTGATTGTAGTTGGTTTAGAGCCCCAAACCCCACTTAAACCATCAAACGAGGCCAGCCTGATCAGTGGAAACCTGCTGGTTTAAGATGGTGGTGTTTTCAGCACTCGAATCAGTTTCGTACACTTTCGTACAGAGAATAACAAGGCCGAGTGTTAGTCTTCTCATGCAACACTCTCAGGTAAAAGAGTGAATCAACACGGAGCAGACAGCAGTACACTGCGAAAATGATGTTCTTCCTCAGTGTTTGTGTCTTGTTTTCCAGTACAAATATCGAAACATTCTAAAATCAAGATACAGTTACTTGAGGAGCAAAATAATATTAAGACTTGTTAGGAAATGTTTAGATATTTGTACTGAAAAACAAGCCAAAAACACTGAGAAAGAACATCAGTTTTTGCAGTGTAGACGCAGACCAGTTAGTGTGAGTCTGACTACAACCAGACACTTCATCCAAAATGAGCAGGAAGGCTTGATTTGATGTCATGCAGAGACAAATCGTGGCAATGATTCCCGCTGCAGTTCATCTAAGACATTCCATCACTTACCTGTGCTGTGACTTCTCGGTTTACATTTAAAGATAACCAAACTACCAAGTAAACAAAGTCTGTCTGACCAAAAGACAAAACACTAACAAAAATAAGTTCCAAGAATGTTTTGCTAATCTTCCCATTAAGTAATGAAAATGTTATGTCTAAACATACGCTGAACGTTAAAAAGGTTTTTACGAAAATGGAACATTCCATTTTCGAATTTTGCAAACATTCTAAGAATGTTACTTTTAAATGTTCTCGGAATGTTCCGTAGTAGCATTTAAAAAACGGTAACACTTTACAATAAGGTTCGATAGTTAACATTAGTTAATTACATTAGTTAACATGAACTAACAATGAACTGCACGTATAGGCTACAGTATTTATTAATCTTTGTTAATGTTAATTTAAAAATTTACTAATACTTTACTAAAATCTTGTTAACATATGCACTGTGAACTAACATGAACAGCTTTATTTTTATTAACTAACGTTAACAAAGATGAACAAATACAGTAACAAATGGATTGCTCATGGTTAGTGTTAAGTAATGTTAACTAATGAACCTTATTGTAAAGTGTTACCAAAAAAAAACCATTGAAACGTTTCAGACATTCTATTAACGTTAACGTTACATTAACGTAACGTTTGTTCATAACTTTGAGAGAACCTTGCCAGAACATTAGCCAAAGTTCGGAGAACGTTCCCTGTTAGATGGGGAACTTGCTTATGAAACAAACATTTTAAACAATATGATGCCTGGGGATTGTGTGTACCAGCCAGATGTGAGCATCTGTTTCGGATTAGCATCACTCTCAGGCTAAGAATCTCCACAACCCTTTTGTTTGCTAAGTGTCTTCTGAGGAAATGTTCGTGCAAATCTACTGGCTTATGCTTGTCGTTTGATTGCAGGATCACATGAAGATGCCTGGACCCATGTGGAAAAACACTTAGCGGTTAGCTGTTAGCTGTTAAATATATAGGATATATTAAGAGTGGAAAGCGAGCATCACTTACTACAGTACTTGCTACGAAGAAAACGTTGTGTACAGCCTACAAGAAGACATACGACTGTTAAGATTGCCGTGGCAGATTCACTATTGCTGGTTGTGTTTTTAAAGGGATAGTTCACCCCAAAAAATGAAATCCTATCATCATTTACTCACTCTCATGTTGTTCCAAAGCTTTCAGCCAACGAAAGACCCCTTTGACATTCATTATATTGAGAAAAAAACAGAAACATTCTTAAAAATATCTTCTTTTGTGTTCTACAGAAGAAATTCATAAAGGTTTGGAACAAAACGAGGATTTAAATGTTCGGCTAAACAACCCATTTAAGGTGCACTAGCATTTAAAAGTGTTGGTCAGTTAAAAAAGTCAAATAAATTAATAGAAAATAAAACAATTTGCAGGAGCAAGCACAGCCTAAGCTGCCCATAACTGCTGGTCTAGGATCAGTTTTCTCCGCAATAATAGTTTATTGGCGAAACAGATTCGGTCCGGTGCTTATCTGTGTTTACGCTCTTGAGAGCATCAAAGGTTTCTATTTACAAAGTGTTTATCCCTTAAACAGGCAAGAGTGGAAAATGATAAGCAAAAAATTATTCCATGTCATTTTCTATATCATCTGGACTTAAGTAAAACATATCCAAAAGAATTGTTTAAATTTTTTATACACTTTGGATTTTATGAGTTGTGACTCCTGAGTCGAATATTTAAAAAAAAGGACCAAGTCATTAATCTGTTAACTGTTACTGCCACTGCATGTTTAAAACAATTATATACTATACTTCACCTGATCTAATGTTGACAAATTATATATCATCCGAAAGCTTACAAACTCAGGATTCAGCCTGTGATAACGACATATTTCATAATTTATGATCAAAACCTTTTCTAATCTTGACAAAACACATATTTTCAGAAAGGTCTGAGTCTCAAGGTTCCATATTTTGTGACAGAAATTATATTTGGACAGAAATTTATTAATTTGTTATGGCAGAATGCATACAATTAAATTCAATGGTTACCTGGTGGCTATTTTTGGTATTACGCCTAAACAAAATCTAATGGGAACTTACATTTTTGTGAAATCAACTTTAAATTTGGAACACAACTTGGTTAGATATATGGCTTTGATTTTATAGTAATTTTATAGTAAAAAAATATTTTGTAAAAAAAGCAGCGTTGAGCAATGTAGCCAATCACAGACATGTCCGTTGATCTTATGAACGCAGTGGCCAATCAGAGGCGTTTAAGTTACAATCCACTAACCACTGAGTTTTAGTTCAGCGCTGAGTTCTGCATGCTCGCAAATCCTCTCATTATAACAAACGAAATGTAGACACAATGTAAATAAGTGATACCAGGTGCAATACAGACAACTTTATTGATTATAACAGAACTTTGTGAGATCGCGATGAACTAAGATGAGCAACAGCTTTTTTGCCAATGCCAAATCATGCATGCAGTTCAAATGAACAGTGGTTTGTGAATGTAGATGTTTTAATAACCAATAATTTTTGGGGGAGTATTTATACTGGGATTATGGCTAGGCGACATGAAACAATTTCATGGAAATTTCATGAACATACTGAAAAACTGATGGTTCTTAAATCCTAGATGAGACAAATCACAATGAAATGCCATCCGGGATCATATGATCATAAACAGGAAAATGACTATTAAAATATACAGATGCTGTAACTACAAAGTGCATCTTTATCCATTGATGAACATTCAAAAGTAGTCATTCTGACTAAATAAAATGTATTTCAATTGTTTTACCAGTGCCCAAGTCCATCACCACTTTTGAGAGTCGCTAACGGGACGGTGTGCGACTGCAACTGCCATTGAGACGAATGGGAACGCATTGAGGTATTATCTGTCAATAAATGTGGATGTGTGCGATTGGGTTTGTTTTATTGCCTTCCCATCTGCTCACTGTGCGCTTTCGAATCAAACTTCTTTGCTAAACCTGCCGAGGCAAAACTTCAGCGACCGATTGTGAAGGATGGAAGCCGTATAAAGTGCAAAAGTAATCAGAGCGGCTGAAATCCATCACTTCTGAAGAAAAGCAGTCAATGAGGATGAAGAGAGAAGGGTTTAGAGAATAGATGAAGCAGCTCAAGGAACACAAAAAGCCACCCAGTGAGATCAGAGTGATTGATTTTACTCGACCAATGTGCCATTTCAAGATTAAAGTCCCAGAACTATTGCGCAGAGGCACGAATCAAAGGATGTTAGGCTAAAAATGACAAGAGATCACTTAAAGCTATTCTGAGCAAAATTGTTTACACCTGTTCATAAGGATCCATATCGTATTAATGAGGTCTGACTAACAAAAATACATGCGATCTGACGCACTGATGCAAACGCTGAGCTATTTCTGCAAGGGTTTCTGGGCAAATCCATCCAGAGATGCTGAAGTGTTGGTCAGGCTCCAGTCACTGACCAAATCACTGCAATGGCATCTGGAAATGTCTTTAACACATGCTACGTCTGGTCCTCTCAACCATTTTGTTCGTAATATGTAGTAAACAACGTGAGGTGGGGATGGCAAGACTTGAAAAGAATGAAAAATGAAAGCTTGTGCTGAATGTTTCTTCGACTAGGACACTTTTGGCCGTGTGGACGTTTAGAAAATAAATTCCCTTAAAATACACTCCGACTAGTTTAAGTCATTTGTCAATTTGCAATTGCCAACAGTGGATTTTTTTTTACCATTATTCTGAACCAACACATTTTATTCCCACCACATCATTTAAAAAAATAAAATGGATAACTCCTTTTGTTGCTATGGATAATTTTATGCCAATGTTATGCATTTTATTCCAGCATAAATACACAGAAATTATTTCACTTTCTTCAAAGTTAGGCATAGTAAAAAATTACAACTTGACAATCATCTTCACACACACACACACACACACACACACCAAGGATGCATTAAACTGATCAAAAGTGAGAGTAAAGGCATTTATAATGTTACAAAATATTTATTTTTCAAATAAATTAATTTCTTTTAAACCATCTATTCATCAAATAAAATAATGTATTACACTTTCCACTAAAATATTATGCAGCACAACTGTTTTCAACATTGATATTAATATTGATATATTTTCTTGAGTATCAAATCATCACATTAGAATGATTTCTGAAGGATCATGTGACACTGAAGACTGGAGTAATGATGCTGAATATTCAGCTTTGATCAATCACAGGAATAAATTACAGTTTACAATATATTCACATAGAAATCAGCTTTTACAATATTACTGATTTTACTGTATTTTTTATCAAATAAATGCAGCCTTGGTGAGCAGAAGAGACTTCTTTCAAACGCATTACAAATCTTAAAATAGTAGTGTATATAAAAATATACTATTTGGTAACACACATTTTTAATATTGTGTTTGAAAAGTAGCAAATAAGTGCATAATAAAGTCACGGTAAAAAAGTTTCCACAAAAGCTTAAATGTGACTTTCATATCACAAAAAGTTTGAGTCTGTTTTATAAAAATCAATCCCCCAGGACATGAAAGTGGCTGTCGTTGAGGAAACATCCATCTCTCCTCTCTCCTCTCACCTTCTCTTATCATGCAACCGGTTTCCATCTCCTCAGGGGATTGTGGGTAGGCCACATCAATTACTCCGAGACTCCAGCCCATAGCTCAACAGGGGCTCATTAATAAGTTCAGCTTGTTTTATTGTGGCTTTCTGGCCTATTAGAGCCCGTGAGAGAGCGAGCCCTGGATCCCTGCGACCCTGACAGACTCACCGCACGCCTCTGGCCTCTGTGGCCTGAGCTTTACTCTTTCAGTTTTGTCTTCGGGGGCCGTCAGACACGCCACAGACGTCTCATTTGCGGAGCTGCTGGCAGGTTTTGGGGGGAACAGAGGGGTAATAATAGGGCGTCTGAGTGAGACCTTGACATAAGAGCTGGATCCAGTCGAGGAGAGCGAGTGCAAAAGAACGGATCAGAAGCCAGACTAACCACCGTTCGGTCGGGAAACAAGGTCCCTGATATTTAGGCTGCTGAAATGCTGCTTTTAAAGGGCTGTCTTTAAGAGTGTGTATGTTTGTTTCTATTTGGATGTGGCCGCTGAGAGGAGCGGTTGCTAACTTAAGGATTCATAATGCCATCCTGAAGTCTGCGGATCCGCTTGTTTTATGACTTTTCCAGCTGTTACGGCCAACGCTCCCAAGATCCATTTTCAGCTTCGGCTTACACAAACAGATAAAAAGTGTCTATTACATATGAGCATCAGTTTCTGACGCGGAGTAGCGGTAATAATGGCGATCCAAGTCAATGCGACTAAACAACATAAAAAAGTATTAGATATTCACTTAAATAAATAAATATTTATTGGTGATTCTCAAAAACAAATGTCCAGATATTAATAGAAATAGAAAAAAAATATATTAATTTGCTAAATTATTATTATTATTTATTTATATTATTTTTAAATTAAGCTAATGATCAATTAGAGAGAGAAAAATCATATGAGGTAAAGTAAGTCTCACTCTGACATTTATTGATAGTCTGATGACAAAATATAATAATAGTAATAATAATAGTAGTAGAAGTAGTACTAAAACTACTATTACTACAAATAATAATAATAATAATTAATATTATTATTAGAAATTATGCTGAAAAAGTAGCACAAAAATAACATCTAAAAATACAAAAAAAAACGAATTTATATACAATAAAATTCATTACGACTGAAATTATAATTACTATTATTATTATTATTATTATATTTCAAGAAATGTACGAGCGAGAAATGTCTCGTCTAAAACCTTGTCTCCTATATCTGGTACACAACTTATATTATATGTATTTGTGTATTTATTTAATTACTGTTCATGTTTTGCAACCGAGTAGTTTTGCTAAAAATAGTTCAATAAATATAATAGAAGTATATATAAATCGGGTAATTTCCCCAAAAAATGTTAACAGTAGTTTTTAAAATAATACATTAAAAAAAACTACTCTCTTAATAAAAAATACACAACTATGAATCAACACAAAATTATTTTTTTGGCACAGAGATTAATATTTCGTATGACATGCAACTCAGATTTGGCGTAAACAGCCGTAAGTCTGCTGTGGATCGCTAGTCCTTCAGGAATCACGGCTCAGTAATACAGAGGTCTGCTGTGATTGGTTGCAGTAATACAAAGCAAAGCTGTGATTGGCTAAAGAGGTGCAAAGAACAGCTGTGATTGACTCAGACACACTTTTTATTCAGGTCATAAGCTGCTGGGTGTAATTTAAAAAAATATATACTTAATGCTAATTATGCAGAGACAACTATAAGAAAACCAGCTTAGACAATCCTTATTTTTGCAAATTCGTTTGGTGACGCTACTGGCTCATAAATTACACACAGCATTGTGACCAAACAGTGCTCTTTAAGAACGTGAAAAGTCGAAGGGAAATGTGTTCAAGCAAGCAAGGTTAAATAGAAAAAAGACGAATAGAGCAGGAAGGCACATAACTCTTCACATTCAGTGATCTCGATTTCCTAAGTTTGATATATTGTCAAATACATCAAGTTTATACCTCATGCGTAAGTGTCTTTCTGCGCTCAACTTTCTGTTTATAGCTCCCACGATGCATGTAAATCCTCATCCGTGACTAGACTAATGGAAACACTAACATATGTATGTAAATGAAGCGTAACTAAAGGACAATGTGCTCACTGTCAAACACTTGAGGTGCACAGAACAGCCCATTTCGCACTGTATGTTGTGAACGTTGAGTGAAACTCTGAGATTTGGTTCCACCGCATAAAATCAAGCCAAACTCTGGACTTAACAGAGCATTAAGTTTAGAGTTTCCATTAGAAGTCTCTTAAAGCCAATGCCTTTGCTTTAAACAGTGTCTGCAGCTCACTTACAATATTTGAAAGTCAATGTGAAATCAAAATCAACCATATTTACTTAACAATTCAGTAAGAAAATCTTCATATTCTTTCAACAAATGTAATTACGTCTAAAACTATTTTCCTTTTGGCTGATGTTATCAATGACCCTTATTTTCCCATCACCTGGCAACAACTTTTTTCCAGTCCAAACAATTGACTGTGGATAAAATTGGTAAAAACAAGCAGCAGATTTCTTTACTCTAGTTAGAGTCGTGTGTTGCAGTGCGAGTGTTCACTAACCTACACAGGTCTTCCCATCAGAGTGAAGCGCAAACTTCATGTGGCAGGAACATCTGGGCCCGTGGTCCGTCTCCTCACAGATGTGCTGACAGCCACCGTTACCATAGTTACACGTCACTAGTCAAGAACATCAACATTAAGAGATTAGAGATCATTAACTTCTAATCACTAACATCTATCAACCCATTCATCCATCGTTCTATTTATCATTTCATCTATCTATCTATCTATCTATCTATCTATCTATCTATCTATCTATCTATCTATCTATCTATCTATCTATCTATCTATCTATCTATCTATCACATTTGCCGTAAAGATTGGGAATAATTTTATATATGCTGCTCCTGTAACTTATGAGGTACCTCAGGGCTCTATTTTAGGGCCGTTACTTTTTTCCCTTTACATGATTCCGCTGGGCTCTATATTTGATAAATATGCCATTTCATATCATAGTTATGCTGATGATACGCAGTTGTATCTTCCTTTTAAAGCAGGAAGTAATGAGGCTGAAAATTGTCTGCTGGATTGGCCTTGAGGAGGTGAAACTTTGGATTAACTAAAAGTTTATAATGTTAAATGACAAAAAGTGATACATTTTTGGCAATATATGTACATTGTGTCCACCAGTAAAGAGTATGGGCCAGTTTTAAACCATAAAAGGTCATGCCACTAACTTAGTTTCTTTCAATTAAAACATTTAAATCAGTTTTATCAAAGAATTATCTTGAAAAAGCTATACATGCTTTTATATCTTAGCAGCTGGATTACTGTAAATCATTACATGCAGGGTGGTCAGTCGTCCTTGTCAGGGTAACAACTTGTTCAAAATGCAGCGGCCAGACTGCTGACAAATACTAAGAAGAGAGACCGTATAACTCCAATTTTGGCCTCTTTTCACTGGCTACCGATAAAACAACGGATTACGTTCAAAGTTTTGTGATTTGCTTTTAAAGCCATCTGACTCCAGAGTACATCAGGGATCTTTTAAACAATCAGTTCTCCGCAAGATTGCTTGATTTTGCTTAAGATTCAGCCCACACGTCTTAAGTGTAGAGGTGATCGTGTTATCTATCTATCTATCTATCTATCTATCTATCTATCTATCTATCTATCTATCTATCTATCTATCTATCTATCTATCTATCTATCTATCTATCTATCTATCTATCTATCGTTCTATCTATCTGTCCGACCATCCATCCATACATCCATCTATTTGCCTGTCCGTCAGTCCATCCATCCATCCATCCATCCATCCATCCATCCATCCATCCATCCATCCATCCATCCATCCATCCATCCATCCATCCATCCATCCATCCATCCATCCATCCATCAATCAATCTACTCACATTTACAGTCTCGGCTGTTCTTGGTGAGCTGAAATCCCGGTCTGCACTCACAGGCGATGGATCCTTTGGGCGTCTCTCTGCAAATGTGGGCACAGCCGTGATTTTTATCCATGCAGGTGGGCACGTCTTTAGTTCCATTAAAGCGCACTGTAGAACATTAAGAAGGGGGGGGGGGGGGGGGGAGACATAAATTATGATTCCTTTACAAAACAGAAATATCTGAATGGTTTACAAATGTCATGCAATAAATCACTTTATATTTATTTGTTTCTAGGTTTATCACATTGCTCCAGGTAGCTCCACGCACAGTGAAATCTCATTGGTCCAAAATCCTGTTCCACATACACTACTAGTCAAGTTGAGTCGGTTGTTTTTGAAAGAAGTCTCATACGCTCATTTCTGTAATCAAAAGTAATATTGTGAAATATTATTATTATTTAAAAAAAGTTTTTAAATGTGAATATATTGTAAAATATAATTTATTCCAGTCTTCAGTGTCACAAGATCCTTCATAAATCATTCTAATATGATGATTTGATGCTCGAGAAACATTTCTGATTATTATCAATGTAGAAAACAGTCGTGCTGCTCAATTTTATTGTAGAAACTGTGATATTTTTTTCAGGTTTCTTTGATGAATAGAATGTTCAGCATTTATTTAAAATCTTTTGTAACACTGTATAAGTATTTACTGTCACTTTTGATCGTTTCAATGCATCCTTGCAGAGTAAAAGGACAATTTCAGGAATGAAAACTTACTGACCTCAAACTTTTGAACGATAGTGTATATGTATATCAACAATCAAATATATTTTGACTGGCTATGAATTTGTTGCTTTGCTCACCATTTTCAATTTCAGAAAAAAACCTGTTTAGGAAACAGTTTGATTACTAATGCATGACAAACAGTTACATTTCCTTCAGTTTATACCACAAGTCTGAGCACACACACATATCAACAGACCTACTGTATGAAAATAAAAAAGTTTGTGATCTCATTTATCAATGTATTCCAAATATTTGCATACATTTACTCCATTGTTTCACTATTGTATCACTATACACCTTCAAGCATATACAAGATCCCCGGCTCGGTTCAAAGTCATCATGAAACAGAAGTTGCAATTATCTTTTCTTCTCTATTGTGGCGTATATCCGAGTGAAACGGCTTCTCAAACAAGAACAAATGTAGGGCGGGACTTGTGGAACTGATTGGATGGTTGTGATTTGCTATTGGTCGATCTCATGTGAGTGACAGGTTGCCCCGCCTTCAAAATCAGAAAAGAGATGTCGCTACAAGAGGGAGGGGAAGTTGTTTCCATAATAAATAATAATTGTCATTAATTTTTGATTTCATTGAGACTTTAAGAGGATTGGGACGTTTGGTTCGGCTCGGTGAGAAAAGTGTCAGCCGTTCAGAACCAGAGGAACTGGGTGAGTGTTGCTTTTCTTTGACTGACCCCAGATCAGACTCATGTTCACCAGTGTTTGAACAGTAAGAGGAGAATGAAAGCACCCCTCTGACTTCAGACCCCAGGACGCATCTGTGTCAACAGACCCGCGGCACCCTGGGAAAGCAGCACACTGAAGGGAACATCTATACCCAGAGAAAACAGCTTATATCACATTTATCCGACAGGAGTCAGTTACATATGCAGCCAAACTTGACAGATATTTTACAGTAAAAGAAAAACGGGAACAGGAAAATATATCAGTAATATTCAAAATGCCTTGCAACTGCATTCTACTTTTTTGTAAAAGTATGCAAAACAAAATACGTTATGCAATGCTGATAATTTAAACAGTAGTATGATACATTGTTGGCACATGACCTTCTCATGCGCATGTGAATGGCATCCAATTCAGTGTTGTTCTTGCTAACTAACACTAAAAAGGTCGTTTTCGTTAACTGAAATGAAGCTAAAATAGAATTTAAAAATAAATATTAGATGAAAAAAAAATAGTTAAAGCTAAATGGGAATATTAAAAAACGAATTAAAAAGACAAAAGCACATTACAGTATCACTAAGAATTAGACTAAGACTAAAATGAACACTGTAAAAAATGCTAATTCAAAATATGAATAAATACTATAATAGTATATATAAATAATACTAAAATAACACCTCTCAGAAATAAAAACACTTATTGTGCATTTTTAATTCTTTAAAAACGGAAATTCAATTAAATAATTTAACATGTTTTAAAAACATAACGGCTGATATTTTTTCATTTTAGTGCATTTCGACGCATGACTGGTGTATACTTCACATTTCAGCCTATATTCTGTGCACACAGAAAATTACACATATGAATTTTACAGAAATAATACGGTAGCATGCAATTCCCAACATTGACTCTACATTTTAAATGTGCATATCTACTTATTATGGTTATTCAGTCAACTTCCAAACACAGCTCATCTCTTAACAGGTTTGGTCAGTCAAAATGCTTGTAATAAAATCTAGCAGTTTAGGCCTCAAATAACAACACTGAGAGCAGAAATACACTTTTACAGACACACACACACACACGTAGACCCCGAGGCCAGTATTTTAGCAGCTTTACAGGAAACCTTTCCCCTCCACACATGAAAAGCGCTGACAAATGTGGACAGAGGGGCGACAGGACTGAATGTTTTGCTTTCAATTGGTAATTCACAACCTTTCACATCTGCCGGCATCACTTTGATTAATTAGAACCTTTTGTTTTCCATTTCTTCTGCCAGAAAACAAAATCGGACCATTTTTTATTCTCGCTGCTCCTGGGAACTGATGTCTGAGGAACTTTCCAATTTCTCTAATTCATTCTCTGGGTCTAAATCTCCCCCGTTCTGGAGCCGTGAATGATAATGCGCTTCAACGTCAGCGTCCTACAAAACTTGAGCTTTGAGAAAAACGGCTTGTTGTGCCGCATATTTGCTCGATTGATTCCCTGGTAAACCACCGACTCCATACATAAGGCCATTTCACGTGACTCAGCGTTAATGTTGCCATGTTTATGCCAACACATTAAACTCTAAACAAAGCATAAAAAACCCACCAGAATTCAAATAATTTCAACTTTAGGCCCTTTGTTACTGACCTTTCAAAGCACAACCAATTAACGGGTTTAACGGGTACAATTAACGGATACAACTTTGCTCATAAGTTTGTGATGTGTGGCGTCATGATTTTGCAAAGTTTTGCTCTTAAATATGAGCTTTTTAATCATATTAGGGAATTTTACGTTTTAACAGTTTTCACTGTTATACGGTAGGGGGGCGCTATTGCACATCACATGGATCAAAACACAGGCGAAGAAGAAGAAGAAATTAGCGAGATCATATGCAAGCAGATGCATTATGTAAAATAATGTGATCATCAACATTAAACTATGTTTACTATATCATACCTAATGTTATGGAATAAAATGTCGACCAACTTGTGAAGCTTTGGAGGTGTTGATGGACTATATCTACTTCATATATGTTTTAATCTGTTCTGAATCTGATCCATCCAGATGTAGTCTTTGACAAAAACGTGATTTCTCAGCTTTTTGCTCCAAATGTTGCTTTTTTTAATGAAACTTACCCACATTCAGTTATTGATAAAAACAGAAAGCATGAAGCTTGAATAAAACTTTCTTTTTGTTTGTTTATTTTTGTCTAAAAGCAGAGGCTCTTTCCTTTCTTTTGATATATTGCATGTTCAGATATAAATTGAAAATATTCTGGGTGGTTAGATTATGCACAAGGCAGTTAGATTATGCACAAATCTTTTTAAATGATCTTGTACAAGTGTTATGTCAGGTACTATGTACTATGTTAGTATTATCAGGAAAAAATGACATCACATTGTTCAGTTCTGAGCTCAAACACACTACTGTTCAAAAGTTTGGGATCAGTAAAATTTTTCTTTTTCTATTTAAAAAAAAATATTTTAATTCAACAAGGATGCGTTACATTGATCAAAAGTGACAGTAAATACATTTATAATTCCCTATAAAAATGCTGTTCTTTTGTTTCCAAAAACAATATGAAGCGGCACAACCGTTTTCAACATTGATAATAATCAGAAATGTTTCTTGAGTAGCAAATCAGCATATTCGAATGAATCATGTGACACTGAAGACTGGAGTAATGATGCTAAAAATTCAGCTTTGGTCACAGGAATAACTTAACTTTACAATATATTCACATAGAAAATGTTCAATATTTACTTTATTTTTGATGAAATAAACTCGTCCTTGGTGAGCAGAAGAGATTTTTGAACAGTATGTGTACATGTTTCCCTGCTACCTCGTAAAACACATAAAACCACCTTTTCATGACCAGATCTTCCACGCTTTTCATGTGGAGTCATGCGAAAGGCCTTTAATGAGAGAAAGAAGGTGTGCGGGTCACTTTACGTGGACCTAAAAAATGAGACGTAAATCATGCAAGTTCAAAACCAGTTGAGAGAGAGAGAGAGAGAGAGAGAGAGA